>NC_049986.1:23619637-23684456 GCF_000003815.2 Branchiostoma floridae | reverse complement strand
TATCTCACACTATACACCTCGGTCCGGGGCATTAACCCTTTATTATAATGTGTTGGCAAGGAGACCATAACAAGTACATTGACTGGCCAGGACGACAGACTGGCGTTGATTTTAGATGATACGGCGTTATCTCAGCCCTAATCTGGTTATATAGACCTTTGGTCTTACTCAAACATCAAAAATGTACCTTTAAATTCTGCTCGAGGCGGAAGGCTTCCGGATCGTCGATGTTGCCGACCCGCAGCCTGTTGTTGTGCCTGTGGAGCAGGAAAATGGCTCCGAGCAGGAGGAGAACCAACCCGGCTGCTGACAGGCTCATGGCCAGGAGGAGGGAATCTGTAACTGGTTCCGAAAAACGCAAGCATTGGCACTTTTGGCAATAATCTTCAAATGTATCTCGGCATGACAACAAATCAATGCAGGGAACATGGTGTTAATCCAGCAACTTGTTTCATCCAAGAGCTTGAGTGAGAGATCAGACTAAGATCCTTGCATGCTCCGACAAAGTGTTTAAGCCATTTTTCATGGTCCCTCTCAACCGTACAAAGAAACAGGTTGAATATCCTCACACATTGAACTTTCAGCTTCTGTACAAAGAAGAGAAAAAAGGCATTTCTATAATCTTAGCCTAAATGTTAAGAAAGGTCTCCGAAATTTCCTCACCCGGACACCCCTCTCCCTGACAGACGCAGCCCTTGTGCCTGTCGCATGTCTCCTCCTCGGTACAGTTGCACACCTGGTCACAAACCTCACCGTAATAGTTGTCCTCGCAAACTGGAACAATTCAACACAATGTCTGAGTGAAATAGATTGATTGATTGATTGACTGACTGACTGACTGACTGACTGACTGACTGATTGATTGATTGGTTGATTGAGGAAATGAGTGAACGAGTGGATCAGTGAGTGATTGTATTCCTGCCTTCATGTTCAGACCTGCTGATTATCATATTGCTAGTCCTGCAATTATTGTACAAACTTACAAAACGCGTAACAATTACAGTTATCAATATCAATGTCAAACGTTATACCTATTCGTATCTCAACCGTGTCGTTTTTTACTCCAGTGCCCGTACGACCCAGGCATGTCACGTTACCCTCGTGCTCAGGCAGCAGGGAGTTGATGTGTAGAACAGAAGAGCTGTAAACGGAGGAAAGAAAAGATGTGAGATTTTTACATTCAGGAAGAGCAAGGTATGTGGTCGGTTAATTAAAGCCGTTCAGTGATCACAGTGTAAAAGCATTTGTTTACTTAAAATTATTTCTACAACAAGTAGTTCCACTTTTCATTCAAAAGTCACTACAAGGAACAATAGCTGGCATATTTCCACAATTATTTCTGCCAGAAGATGGTACGAACACGTGACATTCATAATGGGTAAAGTGTGTCATCCATTGATGAATTTAAGTCCATATCACTATAATGTTTTAGTTCCATAATGTGAAAAAAGATAAGCCAGAAAATACCCGGAAGAAAAGCTCACTTGTTGGAGGTTGTTACATTCAGTAGGTCACCAGAAACGTCACCATGAAAGGACCACGTGATGTTAGTGACGTCAAGGTTGTAGGCCGTGCAGGTGAGCTGCAGTTCCTGCCCGTACCGCAAGTCTGTCAGTTCTCTTGTTGACGGGCTGATGCGTATTTCTGGGTATACTGTCAAAAAAAGAAACATTAGTGTTAAACTCACTATTGGGTAGGATGATAAAACAAAGTTAAACGTAATGTGTGCAACGAAGTGATGAAACTTTTGCGGACTCGTTTTTCCAGTTTTCAATGCCATACCCACCTATGTTGCAGTTCCTTCCGCTCCAGCCAGGGGCGCACCTGCACGCCCCGTTGAAGCTGTGGCATGAGGCTCCGTTATAACACTGGCAGCGCTCCGCACAGAACCGGCCGAACCGCCCCATGGGGCAGGCTGGAGAACAACAGAGAATGTCTTGGTATCTTATCATCCCGTTTCAGAAGTTTTCGGTAACCCATGCTATACCTGGGTCTAAATGACAACATTGGACCAAATTCTACCGCTAATGTCTGATGGAGCCCACACACGTGAAGCCAGATGATATCTCGCCAGCACAACTCCTACCTGTTACTGTGAGTTTTATCATCAGATCTCCAAAGAATACGCGACATCGCAAGGTGTTCTGGTCAGCCTTCTCCTCTCCCACCTGTAAATAAGATTACAAGTTAATGTACAAGCTTTTCGTTGTCTACGCGCGCGCGTGTTAGCCTCTACCAGGCTCCGTGGATCGGTAGAATCATTATCCTCACCACGAGGAAACGTACTCTTCTGGCCGGCTAACTCCCCTAGCGTACTATAGATTCTATCTGTCCAATTTCTACAATTAGACCACCGATCCACGAAGCCTGGTAGAGTCTACGCGCGTGTATGTGTGTGTGTGTGTGTGTGTGTGTGTGTGTGTGTGTGTTTGCGTTTGTGTTTTGTATGGGTGTGAGTGTGTGGGTTTGCGTGTGAATACATGTTCGTGTGCGTGTGTCTGTATGTCTATGTCTCTCTCTTTGTATGAATCGGTATGTGCGGTTTGTATGTTTTGTGAGGGGAGGGAATATGTGCGTGTATTCCTTGCGTAGTTCGTGTTTTTGTCAATCTTGATGTGCCCAATAACATTATACCATACATATCCTTGGTGCCGGTGCAAATGGACAAATTAAGAGTACTTGTAATAGAGTAATCTATTGTTTCATGAATTTGGAACAAGTCATTCTATGCTATTGATCCGAAGCGCGAACGCAGTTTACTTACCTTTACATCCCGAAACGTGTATTTCATAACTCCTTCTGTTCTTGCAAAATTCAGTTGATCATAATTTTCAAACGGGATCCATGGCCAGTCATCCGGAGACCAACCACTGTACGGATGCACAGAAGAATGAGCATACATGTGGTCGATAATTCACCAGTCGTTTTGGTACTAAATGCATGTAGTCTTGAGTCCTTGTACTTTATGTTACTAATTTAACATGTATCGTAGGTGACACCAGCACGATGAGATGATGATTTACGTCACTCTTAATTTAAGTGTACATGTCACTTTCTTTCTCCTGGAGTCAAGTCAAGTCAAAGTTTATTGCACAACATTTGTGAACGGGTACATGTAAGGCAAACTAAGTATAAGACAACTAGTTATATAGTATAATAACGTAACAATATATGTAGATTTAAGCATATGCAAAATTTGAAGTAACACGGTGTACGATGTAAAGCAAACCCAGAATGTTGCCACAGACTACTAACTGATAACATAAAGAAGTGCTTTAGAAGAAACAACTAATAAGCAGCTGACCTGTCACCAGGTACGATTATGCGCGCATCGCCGTCAGGTACAGGAGACCCATCGAAGTCCTTGGTACAGCTGAAGGTGAATGAGCCTATGTCGGAGTCCTGTATTATGATGTCTGGAAAGTTGACGTACAGCTCCAGGATATCTGCATGACGATATAGTGGAAGAATTAACGCCCTTAGTATACTCACGTAGGTTTGACACCGTCTCCGTCCCATACGCCAAAGCAGCACTGACGATGTAACAATGCATCGCACTCAAACAGCCAAACACACAGTTGCACACACCGAAAGAGAGGGAGAGAGAGGGGGGAGAGAGAGAGAGGTAGCGAAAGAGGGGGGGGGGGGGGGAGAGCGAGAGAGCGAGAGTGCGAGAGAGCGAGCTAAACACACAACCTCACTGACGCACACGCACACATACACAATCACACACTCACAAATGCACACACATTTACCTTCAATTTACTGTGCTATTCATTTACAGATACATCGGGCGATGAATGGAATTCAATTGCTGAACGCTACACCCGGACGTGTACGAATGAAAAAAATAGTAAACTAGTGTGGATACAGAGAAGTGTCAAGATAATCACAAGGTAACACATAATGTCTATGAATAACGTTAATGTGCTTACCACTGTTTTTGCTGTAGGTTGTGTAGCCGTATGGTAAAAGACTTGGATCTAATACGCCGGCAGTGTAGCCATACTCAATTTGCACGAAATCCTAACGGGCGAAGTAAAAACGCGTCATGAGGTCATCATGCAGTGGCTCACCAAGCATGGATAACTTCATTCTGATTAGATTATATGGATCATATCCACTAGGAACCAGTAAACTAATGCCACCGTACAAAAAACAGAAATATATATGGCAAAAAAATATGGCAAAAAAACGATCTAAGTGGCCTGAAACGTTGAACAAATGACAGAGCACACCGAGCATGGTATTCTGCACAACAGATTCTTCATGTTTCTTCTTCCACATCTTCTTCTTTGATTTTGGAATTGTCTTTCGCATTGTAGGACATAGGTATCCGTTTACTATGATTGCAAATTAAGACATGTATAATCATTTTGTATCTGCTTTGTACGATTTTCAGTATGGTCTCATTGTTTTCCTTGGACAAAAATTGATACGAGCGTAGATGTCATCAATGTGTAATCGAAATAACATGGCCTTACCAGTTGCATCTATATTTACATTAAAATTGTGAAGTGCGCTCTGACTTTTAGCAAATTAAAAAGACCATAAACTAATTTAGCTGACCCAAACTTGGTTAATTGCTCAGCTGCATTCTTTAATCTAAAAAAAAATGCTATTCTTTGGTGGCTTTGCTGCAGTTATAAACTTGTGACGGTGTTTATACTATTATAAGCTGTATGTAATTAATATACACTTCACGGGGAAGGTAGTGGATAAGTTACCAAGGCATTGGCCAGGAAAGCGATTTCAAGTTATCTTGTATTCCTGTTCAATTACCTTGATTGTGGTGTGGTTAAAAACTGACTCCGATTGTGGGAAGAAAGTTTCTTCATTGAAGACCGGCGGAAATGGGAAAGAGGCATGCCCTGCAGAAATGGGAGAGAAACATTTTATGCTCAAGTAGATAAGACTTAACAAATTTACCTTCAGCGATACCGATAAATTTCTTTGATAATTATCATATGCACTATGAATTCTCCTGACGATCTCGACAGATGAGCAGTCAAACAGGCACTTGCTGGTGGGTTTGGCAACCTGTTTGCCTGACCTGCACATGACTTTATAAGGTGAAGAAGGGGTGTGCAATCCCTCCTCCTCCACCCTCTCGTCTACTGGCGCAGGAACAGATGCAGAACTTCCGCGTGTAAGACGGCCCAAGCAGATGCAGCTTTGTTATTGGTTCTACAGGTGGGTGCGGCATGTTCTATGAATGCGTTTGAGAGAAAATAAATAGAGCAGTAGGTTGTTCAGCTATGCCATGTGAAGGAAATATTATGCATCTGCTTGCAAGGTGTTAGGTGTGATGGGTCGTTTGGTGTAATATAACCAGCTGCTGCCGCGCCGCGTGCCTGTGAAGCTGATGTGTTACGCCGAACGGTGGTTATACTGGCTATATAGATACAGAAATGTTTCCTTTTTTAATTTAGTTGAATTTGTTGAGGCATTGAGGAGCGTCATACTCACGGTTGTATCTCGTGGTAAATGTAATATTGAAGTCCTTTCCCTGCTGAACCCCGGCCCCACGGGTGTACACAACGAACATCTGACTCCCCGTACTGGCGGTGGACAGGTGCAGACGGCCTGCGTCAGCTGTTTTTTTTTGGGGGGGGGGCAGAATTTTAAAAATCATTTTTAGTTATAATAATTCAAGTTTATTGCAAATTCTTGCCCGTGGGCTAATTGCAGGTAACATAAAAGATTCAAACAGTGTAAAATACAATATCACAAGTGTCTACTCTAGTCTAAAACTAGTAACAGCTAACTCTAGATCCTGGCTAGAATTTCTTTCACTCGTTGTAGCAAGGTTCTTCTACGACTATCAGAAATAAGTTTATATAAAGTTAAGTTAAAGTCCTTCCCGCGCCTGATAGCGCATAGGGAGGCGCCCATCTCCGTTTCATTAGCCCTTGGGCCACACAACGCAATCACTACAGCAGGGGGCTAGTCCACTGGTAGTAGTGTGTGTTCAACTTCCATACTCTTTCCCGAATGCTGAGTGCTAAGCAGAGAAAGCAGCATGTACCATTTTTTAAGTCTTTGGTATGACTCGGCCGGGGATCGAACTCCCGACCTACCGAATACAAGGCGAACACTCTCCCCACTAGGCCATTGCACCGGAAGTTTATATAGTATATGTGAATTGTGCATGTACCGTGTGATGTAAGCAGTGCACGACGAATACAGTGGAAAATAAAACGCATTTCAGCTGTGAATGTCCCCGATTCGGTGCTGAAAGAAACACACTATTCCAAAGATTGTCCGAAATCATACGTAACTTTTCATTGTAAAAAGACACACAAAAGACACACTTTCTTAAGATCACCGAATCAATCTATCTTAGAAGATGTGGGACATTTTATTTTCAACTGTTTTTAAAGAAGAAGTCAGACTCGCAATAGTAATGTAGGTTTACAATCGTTAATCGTATTCGATTTTCTATATGTACATACAATCAGTTAAACTTTGTAGTTAGAATTAGAATATTTACATGTTTTCAATCACCTCATGTATTTTATTTTGTTCACTTGCAAGTCATCCGCAACCAAATTGTACTTATGCACTTTAAACAGTGGACGCACCCTATATTTTTTTGGGGGGGGGGGGGGGGGGCGAAGACTTTGCATCATGTTGGCTTTACTCACTGACAGGTTGTTGGTCGGATCTCATTGATGGATAACATTTATGGGAAACCGTATTTAAGACACATAAGATGCATTTTACCCAACATGTAGGCAAAAATTACCGCAGTAGATAAAAAACGACGCATGTAAAACGTACCAGTCTCATCTCCGCAGAACGTGTCCGTGACCCTGCTGCCTGGAGAGGCTCCGTCATGAAACGTCAGAACGTCAGAGGAACAGCTGTCCGAGCCTCGCCGGAATCCGGAGGTGTCGAAATTGATCTAGTATTGATGAGTATAGACACGTTATCTGTATATCATTTGCACTAATTGTAAGTTAGTGTTTATAGATATAAATCTGCTTCATTAGCTTTTCAGCCTCAGAAAGATCCTGGTAAAGAGAGGGAAAATTCAGAAAGCCAGAACGCCATCGTCATTAAAAGTCGACAACAACAACAAAAAACAACAACAATAAATTAATTAGTAGACACATATTTACCAGTATTATCCAGTCTGGATCAGCACTGATGTCCCACTCACAGAGGTCTGACGTCACATCCGTTACGCTCCATATTTGGCCACGTTTTCCGTTCAGATGATGTGTGCATCCAGAATAGGCTAATGTCAAGAAGTATGAATATATGATTCGTAGCACTTCGTAGCGGACTGATCATGTTTACTGGTCTCCCGCAATGTATTTCATTTTGAACAAGTTGACAACACGTACATCATTTGCATCAAAAGAGGATATATCCTCAGTCTAAAAGAGAGTATACCCTGAGGGAGGAAAAATCATGCATCTGCCTATAAAGGCGGGTGAAGAAGGAAACATCCTTACTGTGAAAGTATGTCGTTTAAATAGCCTGAAGGAAGATCAGTCTGAAGGAGGAAATATCCTCTGCTTAAAGGAGGAAATATCCTCTGCCTAAAAAAAACGGAATATCCTGTGTCTAAAGGACGGAATATCCTGTGTCTAAAGGACGGAATATCCTGTGTCTAAAGGACGGAATATCCTCTGCCTAAAGGACGGAATATCCTCTGCCTAAAGGACGAAATATCCTCTGCCTAAAGGAGGAAATACCTTCTGCCTGAAGGAGTATATATCCTTAGCCTATAAGGGACATTTCTTCAACGTTATAGTTTGACGGTTTACCCAAAATCCAGTTTTAGCTGGGCAGATTCTCGCTATCCTACTACCCTGTCCTCACAGCTAGGGGCTGAATTGCGAGCACCTTACAATTGGCGGAGCTAAACCACAAGGGTCTGTAACTTCTGTCTGTAGTCAGAGATCGTGTTACCTCAATACGGCAGTACATGTACGTGCTTATATGCTACTCTCCAAACAAGGTTGGTGGGGAAAATCGTGACCTTTTTCATTCGTCCGTTTTTTAAGTGATTATTTACGTGCTCTAAATTTGTGTTTAGATGCGGTGTGTTCCTTCTCACCAACGTTGGTGGGAAGGCCGATCGAAAAAAAAACGAATGAAAGGAAAATGTCACGCTTTTTTTCCACCAACCTCTACTTGGAGAGTACCCATGTGCGTCCATAGGACTGGGATGATTGTCAACCAATGACACAGAAAGGATCACTGCTACTTTTGACAAGTGTGTTGGGTTCTTTAATGCTAACATCTGTAGACCCGTTCATAGTAACATCAATACTGTAGTACGTGTCCCATGTGCGGCCATAAGACTGTGAGGGTTGTCAACATATGACACAGAGAGGATCACTGCTATTATCGACACGTGTGGTGGGTTCTTTCATGCTATCATCTGTTGACTTATACTTGACTCACCAGTTTGTACTGGGTAGATGATGTTCAGGCAGAGCTGGACAAGGATGGCGACAGGGACGGTCAGGTTCATGGTCATGTCGGGAACAGTTTAAATACGTACCGAGAACAGGAGGGGTGTCCTGGCCAGGTAGCTGCACATGAGAATGAGAATGATTTATTCTATTCTGTAAAATATCGCAGCCATTTAGGCTGAATTGTGTATTTAAGTACAAGTATATCACAATTCATACGATATAGACACAGAAGCTGGTCTGTTACGCCGAAGGGTGGTTATACCGGCTATACAGATTTTTAAAAAAACTAAGATGTTTCGCCGAAGGGCGTTTATACCATCCATACATGTACAAAAGCTGGTGTGTTACTCCGAATGATACCAGAACAAATGCAGAACCAACAATTGGGCACGTTTCAGACTTGTTGGTTTATACGGATACGTACCCTCTATGGTACACGCGAGGGGAATCACCGTATGTACACAAGCCGTGAGTTAATATTACAATGTTTGTTTGAAGCGGTCTGCAGACAAAGGAAAACCGCGCGCTGCAATTTACTGGCCTTACATGAGCCAATGTTGTTAATGTGTAAGGAAACTATAGGGAAGTACACCAGGAAGGATCATCTGCGTAGGTTATTCTCCTAAGCGCTCTTAGATAAGGTATAGTCTTCTTCTGCGAGACTATGGTTAAATCGCTAATTATCCGTATGGGAAAACACACAACAGCAATGTCTTCAGAATTTTACACTAACACCCCAAAAATATACAGGACGGCAAACACACACATACACATGTACACAGTGTCGCAAATACACAGTCATACACATTCAGACAAATAAAGATTCGCGCGCACACACACACACATACATACACACACACACGCACGCACACGCATACACACACAGACACACACACGCACAAGCACACACACGCATACACACACAGACACACACACGCACACACACAATCACAGATAGACACACACACATTTACGTACTCGTACATGCATACATATAACGCTAGTTCACCTTTATCCGCAGGGTAACCTATATTCGTTGCTTTCAAAAACCTGGTATATAGGGATATCAAGTCGACGGACGATAGTTTCAAACTGCACTAGTCTGAGCATATTTCAAATTAAAACCTCTGTCATCGACTTGATATCCCTAAATACTCCGATTTTATATACAACGGATAAAGGTTACCCCGCGGATAAAGGTGAACTAGCGTTATACATATGCATGAAAAGAATGAAGAACAGTAAGCGGTTCTGCAGTTTAATACCAATTCCACTCCCTACAGTGGTATTTTTGATACGGCAACCGCCACTTACATTTATACCAAGAAAACACATTACTCTACACGATAGCGCTACCCATATAGTATAATTATACCTGGCTGCAGAGCGAGCCTTAAACAATGTAGATAATACAACATCAGACGAGAGAAATCTGCGAACACAGACGCACAGACCCACCTGTTCACCGTTAATCGCCAGCAGGAAATAAAGAATTCAGATTTGGGGTACTTCAGTCTGTTTCTTCAGGTTTGAACTTGGGTTAATGATTAACTGCAGGCTCTTTGATTATAGTGCCAGCCTGTCCGGGGGGCATATGTGTTTCCCCCTGACAAGGCAAATTTGGCCGTATGTCGCCCCTGACAATGTCTACATATATTTACTGTTTTGTGAAAACATAACTAAATCCATCGGCTCTACGAGCTAAGTTGATATTTTCCCTGACAAAATGTTTCAAAGATTATTGCACTAGAGCTACATAGCTGGATCGTATACCTGAATAGCAACTGTCTTTCTTACCAAAATAGTTTAGAAGCACTCCCTAGTTGTGAATGAAGACCTTTGTTAATCAGGCATTTACTAATCAAAATGACTCTCAACGCTTTTGAAATCTTTTAATAATGTCTTCCATGGATTCATACCATATAAAAGGTCCCTGGTACGTGTATGGTAGGTGAGTAAAGGTAGTCTTTTTAAAGTCCTAGGGGCAGTGGGTTTTTATCCACTGGGGCTAGGACAGTGTCGGTATTGGTAAGCGAAGCCCAACCCTCTCCTCCCACAGCCTTTTCCCTGCCCAACCCATTTTATGATTGGACAGAGTGAGGAAAGTGCTTTGCCAAGAGCACAAGATCGGTAGCATGACAGAATTCTAACCCATGAGCTCTGGCAAAACACTCCACACGATCCCACAAAGTTCCCTGGCTCAATCGATAAATCCTTCATGATAGCTCAGACGGTTCAAACAAACAAAACAAATCCATAGTAACTCAGACGTATCCATGGTTACACAGATGCATCCAAGAAAAAAGAACGTCTCCATGGCAACAAGAACGTATCCGTAGTAACACGAATGTCTCCATGGTAACTAAGAAGCTTTCACGACAAAAATAGCACCAGGAAATGGCGGGGAGAACCATAGGGGAATCCCTACAGGTGTTCTCGTGACGTCACAGGGTGTACATGAGGCTTTGTATGGGGTAATCCAATACGCCACCTACTATGTCAACATGGGCGCCTGTTGTTGTGTATGAGGGGGGGGGGGCATCGCTGTACTTGATCTGGCCACATATGCATGAGAGTTTACATGGGGGTTCTCGCGATGCCGCCAGCTTGTCTCAACAGAAGGGTCTGAATGGGGGTAATCGAAGTCGCATTGTTGGCACGTTACTGGCATGGAATGTGTGAGAACAAGGAGGTAAAAGTAACCGTCTGGCGTCCTGAGCTTTCTGAATAAGGGAAGTCCGGTCAGGCCGTCGGGGTTCAGAACAGTGATGCATTAAAAGAACATGATTCAAGATCATATATAGGTGGACAAGAATTTTGCATCGTTAACTCTTCGGCACCCTCCCAGGACACATCTGATTTGTAAAACATCGCTGCTACTTCTGTTAGGGTTAGGTAATGCGACTTTTAGAAAATAATCACCAACATGAACATATCATTACCAAGATGAACAAAAAATAGTGCATAAATTACACCTCGAAAATTTTAATGAAAATTGTGCAAACATCATTCAACGTATAAGTAGTACATGTATATTAAATAACACAGTATTAGCAATAAAACTATTGCACAGTACCTTGTCCAAAGTTACAACTATTTCAGTCCTTGGTCAGACATGTCGAACCCTTAGTTCTCATACAGAACTGTTTTTATAACCATAGAAAGTGCTGCAGGGCCAATATAAATAAAGTGTTTACCCTTGCCAGCATTATTAGTGACAGACGGAAGCCATATAAAGTTGTTTCCACTCAGTACTTTGGGGACTTATTTAGACGGAAAACTTTGTCCTCAACTTCATACAGCTCTCACACAGGTGAGATCAGAGCCCCAATCGCTGCGACAGGTGCGTTGAAGTAGAAGAAGCCCTGATGAAAAAAGAGAAAATAAATAAAGAGTACGATTTATAACAACAATGATTGGTTTCGTAAAAACATAGGAAAATTATGGCTGGCATCAAGCGATATCGCGAACCATCATACATATGCCTTAGCAAAAAAATCTCACATTGGGATCCGCCTCCAGCTGCTGTCTGACAGTCGTGGCGTCCGGCCTGGTCTTCTCGTTAAACTTCCAGCACTGCAGCATCAGCTGGTATCTGGGCGGGAATAGGAAACAGAAGGATAGTCATTATCCAACCCATGACCTTTGCCAATTTGAACTTTCCGACTTGTTACCCTTCTGGAATATTCTAACGACCCGATCACTTTTTTACAAGCAACGCATCCGAGTATGTAAGGACAGGAGTGGGTCAACAGTACCCGAACGTGAATACCTACCAGTCTTTTTTAAACTTTGCTAGACCTTTCATTTTAGTAAGGGAATAGTTGATCAGCATACGGTGTAACTAACCACTTTCCACTCCTCTTCACAAACATCAGAGACATACCTTTCTTCTGTACAAAGCTGAGGTCCTTTTTTACTGTCAACGCAAACTTTTATTCTATTAAACGAAACAGTAGTGCTACACAATTGTAAGTGGCCCCCTCCTCCCAAAATACCCCAGACGTACCTTTCCTCTGTGCACAGCTGAGGCTTGGGGAGTCTGAAGTGGTTTTGCAGAGCATCATACAGTCTGTCTGCCCCTTCCATCCCAGGGTACGGCGTGCGGCCCAGCTGCGCTACTTCCCACAACAGAACCCCAAAGGACCAGCTGGAAAATAAAAACCCATGTCACTATAGATTCGGGGATCTGGGTTCCACATTTCAGCTTAAGGTAATCACGACTAAGATATTTTATGTCTTCTCACAACTTACGACCAAAACAATCTAGTATAATACAAAACCGCAAAGAAAGCGAAGATTGATTCATACACAGAGAATTGGCGAATAAAATATTGACAATCTAGCGTCAGTATTTCTTTGCTCTGACATAAGCCTGGTATTCAGCCGTGTTAGAAGCTCTCGAGTCTCTCTGTATTCGGGAAGCGGACAAAAGAGACCCCGGAGCTATAATACGTCTGGATACCAGGCTAGTCTGATATTTGTCCATACACTGTACTATCATACTCACACGTCACTCTTGTGTGTGAACCTAGTCTCGTTCTTCAGGCCCTCCGGCGCCATCCACTTCAGCGGCAAGAGGTCTTTACCCTGGAGAGACACAAAGGCAGTTTGTAACTAATGGTGAATGATATTTTTTCTGTATTGTCATGAGGCCTGCACATACAAAAGAAACACAATAAAAAGAAAATGCATCCCAGTCGCCTGAAAGAGCCCAAGCGTCATGCTGTTTTAATTTCTATCCAAACGATTCATTCATCTTTTACAATGTTGTGGGGTCTGTATATGAACAGAGACAGATACTCCAATCTAATTTTCCTTCGTTTATTCTCATTGTCCACAGTGATTCTAAATCATGATTTTTTTCCAAGTCCGACCTACCCCGTCCTGCCGATGGTACCCCACAGCGTACATGTCCCGGGCCAGCCCGAAGTCCGCGATCTTGGCGGTTCCCTTCCCACAGATCAGGATGTTCCGGGCCGCGATGTCTCGGTGAACCAGCTGGAAATGGTCACAAAAATTAAGTCGTTATACTTCTTCGACAAATTTAGGAATCAATTACTTTAACGGCTGGTGACAAAGCTAAAACTTTAAAAGAAAGTCCAAAGATAAAGTTGGCCTTTGTCAAGGTGATGTTAGATTTTTGTGGCATTGGAGTACTCTGTAGTATGTCAGTATCATTCTTTACCGAGAGCGGGGACTCATGAACATCGTACACGCCTTAAGCTTTAAATGTTTGGAATGTGGAGGCAGAGAAAAGATATGGCAGACCAGATTTATAAAGTTCCTCACCCTCCTGCTTGCCAGATGCTCCAGGCCGCAGCACACTTCCACCATCATGTTCTCGAAGATGTGCCGTTTGTTGACCAGAACGGTCCTGTTGAGTTTGGACTCCGCACGTAACGTCCACAGCAGGTGCAGGAGACTCCCGTGTTCGGCATATTCCAGCACTAGTTGGAGCGGACCTGCAGGGAAATAGAGCAGAAGCAACTATAACAAGGCCTAGGCTGTACCGCCAAGTCAATATTTTTGCACGGTTATTTTCAGTTGCTTTTTAAAATGCTCTTATACACTCACAATGAACACGGGTCATTTGTCAAGGCAGATGATAGAGGTCACTAGAATCATCATCATTGTTATTTTCCCCCTCGTCGAGGAACTCTGAGAAGTTAGTACCAATTAGCAAAGCTTTAAAAAGCCGCATAGCAGGCAGGAATGTTCACACGACCGAAATTACGTATTGATGGACCCTTCCGTCTTTCACGGTGCAAAGGCCTAGTGGGTAGAGTGTTCGCCTTGCATTCGGAAGGTCGTGAGTTCGATCCCCGGCCGAGTCATACCAAAGACTATAAAAATGGTACATGCTGCTTTCTCTGCTTAGCACTCAGCATTCGGGAAAGAGTATGGTAGTTGAACACACACCACTACCAGTGGACTAGCCCCCTGCTGTAGTGTTTGCGTTGTGTGTGGCCCAGGGCTAACGAAACAGAGATGGGCACCGCCCTATGCGCCAGAAATGGGCACTGCCCTTGGCGCGGGAAGGGTTTAACTAACTTAACTCCGTCTTTCACGTATTCATCATCATCATCATCGGTCGACGTGATCACACATTCACATATTGTAAAGTTCCACCTTAACCTCAATACATTCAAGGCGTCACATTTCTACAGATCAAAAAGGAATGCAGGGAAGAAACGTTTATTGGTCAAAAGAATTTACTGACCGTCTCTAAAACAGATGCCTTTCAGCCCGATGACGTTGTCATGGTTACCACACAACAACATGATGCAGGTTTCCCTCAGAAGGGCCTGTCTGGTCTGAGTGTCGTCATCGTCTGGATATTTAAATGGAAAATGTTAAACTGAGTGATAGAGTGGATTTTAACGTACTCTTTCAAACATAGAGTGGATTTTAACGTACCCTTTCAAACTCGACTCTCTCTTTCATTTGATAGAATTGAGTCTACAGGATTATTGCACTAACAGTAATTAAGCTGTTGCATTGTATGAAAGTTTTTATCTGATATTCTTGACTAGTGATAGCTGAATTACCTTTCAATTTTTTGACAGCAACCACCACATCATCTTTCTCAGGATGCGTCAGCGTTGCCTTGACGACATGTCCAAAAGCGCCCTCTCCCAGAAGCTGTCCGCCCTGCAGCCTGCTCCTGTGGATCTCCCGTTCCTTCAGCAGCTCCATGTCGATACTGCCTGACGAGGAGCCTGCTGTGAGCGGCATCAGGGCCTGGAGAAAGTTTTTACTACTTTACTGTGCAAATTACAAATATTCTAAGGCATGATGACAACAAGATTATTTATAACCATTTTAATCTGCAGATCGTATTGCTGGCGTTGTTTAACATTCTATAATCTAGGCACATTTCTTAGATAAAGCCTTGTTGACAATCTTAGCTTGATGATGAGATTTTTTACGAGATTGTCATCCACTACTCATCTGATTGTAGTCGGAGTTGATGCCAATTTGACCATAACAATAGAAGCGACGTAGTCAGGATTAAAGATTGGCGTTGATGCTAATGATATGGCATATAGGGATATGACGTTATAAACAAATCCGGCTACATAGACATCTGGTATTACTCAAACATCAATAACGTACCTTTAAGTTCTGTCCGAGCTGGAAGATTTGTTAATTATAGCACCCACACACTATTTAGGACAAAAAGTACCTTTAGATTCTGCCCAAGTCGGAAGACTTCCGGATCGTCGATGTTGCCGACCCGCAGCCTGTTGTTGTGCCTGTGGAGCAGGAAGATGGCGCCGAGCAGGAGGAGAATCAACCCGGCTGCTGACAGGCTCATGGCCAGGAGGAGGGAGTCCGGTCCTGAAAAACGTAAGTTAAACACTTCTGGCAACTTGTTTCATTCAGGAAGGCTATTTTAGGTGAAAATAGGATCATTTGATGTTGACTCAAATTGCGAGCTCCCATAAATTAAAGTCTTGTCCTCAGGGTGAGATGTTTAGACCATTGTCGACTGTTTCACCAGTGTAAAGTTGAGATCGTAGATTCCGATCCTAGCCATCACTACTATATAATATGAAGACCTTTCTGAAACTGGAATGCTAAAGGAAATTCGTAAAAGTTACTTACCCGGACATCCCTCACTCTGACAGGCGCAGTCCTCGCAAACTGGAACAATTCAACACAGTCTATCAATAAGTGTATAAATGAGTGGGTGAATAAATGAGTGAGTGAATAAGTGAGTGAGTTAGTGAGTGAGCGCGCGAGAGAGTGCGTGAGTGAGTGATTGGGTGAATGAGTAAATGAGTGAGTGGGTGAGTGAGTGAGTGAATGAGTGAGTGAGTGAGCGAGCGTGTGAGTGAGAGTGAGTGAGTGAGCGAGCGAGCGAGCGAGCGTGAGTGAGCGAGCGAGCGTGTGAGTGAGTGAATGAGTGAGTGAGTGAGTGAGTGAATTGTGTCTACGTTACTAATGTTAAGACCGGTTACTGGTACCAGTTTCTGATCGCATTGTTCCTCGTATTACGTCTTGTCATTATTAGCCAGTCATAGCAGAAACGTAACGGTACGCTTAACACAGATACAGTTATCGCTATCAAAAAGATATACCTATTAGTATCTCCACCGTGTCGCTGTACAGGGTTCCATTGTCGGTATGGCCAGCACAGGTCAAGTAACCCTCGTGCTCAGGCAATAACGATTTGATGTATAGAAAAGAAGAGCTGCAAACGGAGGAAAGAAAAGATGTGAGATCTTTACATTCACAAGGAGCAAGGTACGTGGCCGGTTAAGCCGTTCAGTGATCGCGATGTAAAAGTATTTCTTTATTTTTTAAAAAACATTTCTACTACCCTACAGTCATTCTACTGCAGATTGATTCATGACACTGTGCAAATAAAGTACATGTACGGAAAACAGATACATATGTAACAAAAAAATTAATGTTCAAAGTACAATGTTTCATTCAACAGTCACTAAAAAAGAAACAATACCCAACATATTTCCACAATAATTTATGTCAGGAGATCTTTCGGACATGTGACTTTAGTAATGGGCAAAAAGCGGCATTCATCGATGAAGTAGACTTACGCCTTTTGTAAGTCCATATTAAATCATCATGATAGCCTTTAGACTAAAATAGTCAAAGTGTTAAGTTCCATATTGTAAAAAGGTAGGGATATGCAGAAAATCTCCCGATAGAAGACTTACTTTTTGGAGCTTGTTACATTCAGTATGACGTCAGAAACGTCACCCTCGTAGGACCACGTGATGTTGATGACGTCAAAGTTGTAGGCCGTGCAAGTGAGCTGCAGTTCCTGTCCGTACCGCAAGTCGGCCAGCTCGCTGGTTGAAGGGCTGATGCGCACTTCCGGGTGTACTTAGAAATGAGAAAAATTAATGTTAGCTACAACATATCCACAACGTCACTTCGTATGTTAATATAGAATTAACTAAAGGGAAATATTATGTGCATGATATTGTCATTTTCCCAGCCTTCCATGCAGCACTCACCTGTGGTGCAGTTCCTTTCCTTCCAGCCAGGGGCGCACCTGCACGCCCCGTTGAAGCTGTGGCATGAGGCTCCGTTATAACACTGGCAGCGCTCCGCACAGAACCGCCCGAACCGCCCGATTGAACAGGCTGGAGAACAACCATTTTGATATCTTATCATTCAATGCAGTATCTAGTTTTCAGTATCTCAAGCAATCATCCATGGTCTAATGATCTGAGAAAATGTTCACCATGTTTTTTCTCCATAGTTTACCACTAAGAAGTCTTGCAGAGACTACATACAAGGAAGCTCGACAATTCTTCGATAGAACTTTTCTAACCTGTTACTGTGAGTTTTGTCACCAGGGTTCCCAAAGGTGTCTCGCATGCCACGGTGTTCTGGTCAGCATTGTGCTCTCCAACCTGTTAACAAAATGCAAAAGGTCTTCAGCACTTAGGTTTGCCAGTGTGAACTGTCATATAGAGTTGGTGTAACCTGTTTTGTTCAAGTTAAAACTTACTTTTATATGCTGCCATTTTTTTTCATCGAACCATTTTTTTCAAATCAAAGACGTATTTTTGCCAACAAAATATACGATGGTAAGTTTCCGCTATAGTTTGGTACTATTACTAGTGCAAGTTAGAATGCAATATCTAACTTCAGCTTCACGAAAAGGTATCAATAGAACAGCCACCTTTATGTCATGATTATCGGTATTAAACCTACGTTTATGTCCGGAGTCTGTAGAACAAAATATCTGAACATGCTTTGAATTCTATGGGCTGAGTAAAGTTTACAAAGTTTCTACGATAAAGAACATATAGTTCCCTTACCTTTACATCATCAAATGTGTATTTTATAACTCCGTCAGTTCTATTAAATTCCAGCTCTTCATAACTTTTAAACGGGATCCATGGCCATTCCTCCGGCTTCCATTGGCTGAAAAGGTACACACATTTAAATATCATATGTATCATATCATAGTGTATGACGATAGAGAATTCGAGTAATAAAGAGAGCTTATATTATCTAGAACTAAAATAAGAAGCTGACCTGTCTCCCGGCACGATGAACTGCACTGTACCGTAAAGCACAGTAGACGTGTCGGAGGTGTAGTAACACCTGGGGATGTGTGCATTCAGGTCAGAGTCGGTGATAACCCAGTCTGGGATGGTGACGTACAGCTCCAGGATGTCTGCGAGGCAACAAAACAATCAGAGACAGCAGACTTCACCCCCTTCCCCGCACTGGTTTCCCAGGCACTTCCGGTACAATATACTAAATACACACGCACACGCACACGCACACACACACACACACACACACACACACACACACACACACACACACTAGATACATACACTGAGACACGCACACACGCACACAGTCCCTTTCTCTCTCTCTCTCTCCTCTCTCTCTCTCTCTCTCTCTCTCGTGCGCTTTACAACCATCCCTGAACAGAGACGGTGGGCGCCATAGACTTCCTGCAATCTATGATCCACTGCTCACGAAGTCACGAGTTCAATCTGCCTAACGTGACGTCATGGCAGCAGTGAATTGTTCATTCCTTGACAAAGACTGGTGCTGTTTGTCAAAAAAGTAGTCCAAATTTTGTGTTGGATTTTACAGTTCAACCAGTTCAAGAAAGACTTCTACAAGTACAAATGAACTTTCAAGTTCAGACAAGTAAAAGTGTATAATTTCCTTACCACCAGTTCTGCTGTAGGTTTTGTAGCCGTAGTCCCAGTCTAAGGGACCTACAACTACTCCGCCATTCCTGATGCTAGTCTCACTCAGCACGAAACCCTAAAAAGTGCAGAAAAGTAAATCATGACTTCATCAGTAATTGTTATTTGAGCGTTTAACAGGAACCGATCGGTTTTAAGCACCACCCTAGACTCAGAAGCAAAATTGGCTCATCATGAACATATACATACACGATTATAAACAGTTTAGAAGGTGATAATGCATACAAAGCAGATTCTATATTTACCTTCGCTGTGCTGTGGTTAAAAACTGGTGCCGTCTGTTTGACGAAAGACTCTTCATTGAAGTCTGTGATTCTATCCCATTCTGCAGGAAGGCATATTATCTAAGTAAAAACTAATTAAAGTGACCTTTTGCGCTACAGAGAAATATCATTAGCCACAACAGTATATGATACAAGAACGCACTTTTTGTATAGTTTGAAATCTATACTAGGAAACTAACAGACTCTAGAAGAGACTATGTACTATGGGGTGAGATTATAAACTTGTGCGGTATTACGTAGGGATTCTAAGGTTTGACTATATATAAGCAAAGTTGATAGTCACAAAATGTATGTGAATACAATAGATAGATAACATTTGACCATGGTTATGTACTGTCCTATATCTACAGTGATGTCAATTGTAGTTAAAATTTGTCTCTTCGAGGCATTGAGGGGCGGTATACTCACTGTTGTCTCTTGTGGTAAAGGTGATATGGAAGTCCGTTCTATTGTTTGCCAGATGACCGCGGGTGTACACAACGTGCATCTGATTCCCCGTACTGGCGGTGGACAGGTGCAGACGGCCTAGCTCATCAGCTGGGACAGAATGAAAGTGGCGCTTATGGGTTAAAAGGTAGTTTATGGTTTGAAGTGCGCATGTGCAGTGTGTTGCACCGTGGGTAATATGTCAAAAGCATTTAGCATATTTGGTCAAGAAACATCTGCAAAAGAACTGCCAGGCGGTATGAACAAGACTAAAATCTGCAAATGAACACTGTTATGAAAAGAGGCTTACCCCGAAACCTTCACTTTACTCTGTTGGTTGTGTAATTCGCGTTCGATTTTTTCTGTTAGATTTTGTTCATGATGACCTTTACCAACACAAATGGGACTTTCATGCTATCGGTTCGGCAGCTTTTGATGTATATGGAATTTTTTAAAAAGACTGTAAGACTGTCATGCTTACAGTTCTGGTCTCCGCAGAACGTGTCCGTGACCCTGCTGCCTGAAGAGTCTCCGTCATGAAACGTGAGAAGGTCGGAGGTACAGTTGTCTGAGCCTCGCCGGAATCCGGAGGTGTCGAAATTGATCTGATATAGATACGTTATGTGTATATCATTTGTGATCTCCAAGCAGATCCTACATTATTATAGGTACCAAACTGGCCAAGGAGTGTAGTCAGACAAGAGGTGTTCATTTGCCCGGTAGCAAAACACACTCCTCGCTTCACTCCTCTGCCAGCTTTTGATACTATCTTATGCTGCCGTAGGATCTGCTTGGAGATTATATCATTTGTACTAACTGAAAGCATGTTATATCGTTTATAGATATAAATCTGCTTCGTTAGCTTTGCAGCCTTAGAAAGATCATGGTAAAGAAAGGAAAAAAATCAGACAGCCAGAACGCCATCGTCATTAAAATAAAAATAAAAAAAACACAAAAAAAGTAAGAGTCACATATTTACCAGTATTATCCTGTCTGGATCAACACCTATGGCCCACTCGCATTGGTCTGACGTCACATCCGTTACACTCCATATTTGGCCACGTTTTCCGGTCAGATGATCTGTACATCCAGCTGAATAAGCTAAGGGCATAACGTAATGTGTATATGATGCATATGACTTCGTACCACTGACTATGAAATATACTGTAGGAGACGAAAAAACTTAATAGAAGTTGATACGGATACGCGTCAATTTCAAAATGCACAAAGGTAAGAGTTGAAAAGCCATTTCATTCCATTTTCAACTTTAAGTCAAGCTATTGGCATTGACCTGCTATTGGCATTTTCTAGAAACTTGCATTCAAATGATAACAACTACGAGGGGCATTCAATAAGTAATCCACCTGACCCATTTCCCATAGCAGGAGATTAATGAAACTTGGCACAGTTATTAGTCTTTCTCTTCATAGGAACCACCCAGAGTTTTGCATTTCTCCCATCATTTGATGTAGCTCTGGACACCGTTCTTGTAGGACATCCCAGGTTGGTCCTCCGACAGATGCCTCATTAATGGCAGAAGAGGGACGACCAGGTCTGGGAGCTGTTTCCACAGACTTCCGGCCTTGTTTGAATTCAGGATGCCAGCGTTTTACAAGGCCATATGATGGGGCATGATCACCATAAGTTTTTTTCATTTCATCAAAAGTCTCCTTTGGTGTGCGTCCTTTCAAATACAAAAACCGGATCACTCCGCGACACTCAACTTGCTCCATTTCACACCTGGTCCATTTCACACCTGACTCAGTTCAAACACCAGTAAATCAGTAACCGCAATTAGGTCAGAGCTGTTTTTTGCAACATAACCCATAGAGATATGACTCATTACACATGCAAAATTTTATTTAGATCAGACAACTGGAAGTGGGTCAGGTGGATTACTTATTGAATGCCCCTCGTAAGTGCTACCTTCAAGTCCAGCTGGAATTATTCAGCAAATCTGAGGATAAATACTCCGTCTAAGGCACGAGAGAATATATACTCAG
Source organism: Branchiostoma floridae (assembly GCF_000003815.2). Taxonomy (NCBI): domain Eukaryota; kingdom Metazoa; phylum Chordata; class Leptocardii; order Amphioxiformes; family Branchiostomatidae; genus Branchiostoma; species Branchiostoma floridae. The sequence continues at coordinate 23,662,590 of NC_049986.1, read as the reverse complement.
CCTGGTAGGGCTGGTATATCCTTACTCTGATGGATGAAATAAAGGAGATTATATCCTCAGTCTGGCATCATCTAACTGAAGGAAGATCAGTTTGAAGGAGGAAATATCCGCTACCTAAAGGAGGATATATCCTCTGTCTAGAGGTGAAAACATTCTCTGCTTAAAGGAGGATATATCCTTAGCCTAAGAGGTATATTCATTCAACGTTACAATCTGACGATTTACCCATATATTCGGTATTAGCTTGGCAGATGCTCGCTACCTGGGAAGTCCGACTACCCTGTCTTTTGCTTTAATACAGCCAGGGGCTGAATTTCAAGCACCCTTAAATTGGCGGGTTTAAATCACAAGGGTCTGTTATGTAAACCTGTAATGGGTGCCTAATGACCTCGATACGAGAGTACGTTCCCAATGCGCGGCTATAGGACTGCTAGGGTTTTCACCCTCTCACAAAGAGAGGATCACTGCTTTTATTGACAAGTGCGGTGGGTTCTTTGATGCTATCATCTGTTGACTCGTACTCACCAGTACAGAGCTGGAGAAGAATGGCGACAGGGACGGCAAGGTTCATGGTCATGTCGAGAACAGTTAAGAGACGTACCCAGAGCAGGATGGGTGTCTTCACTAGATATCTGCACCTGGAGATAGATATACAACGGTTATGCGTGACGGATCGTTCAGTATGGTATAAACCAGCTACGGTTGATCTTGAGTGTATACGACTCTGGTGTGTTATGCCAAAGGATATCTATACCGGTCATACAAGAACAGATGTAGAAGCGTGTTACGTTGAAGGTCGGTTATATACCCGCCTTATAAGGATACAGATACAAAAGCTGATGTGTTACGCTGAAGGGTGGTTATACAGATACCAAAATTGATGTGTTACGCCGAAAGGCGGTTATACCAGCTATACAGATACAAAAGTTGATGTGTTACGTCGAAGGGCGGTTATACCGGCTTTATAGATACAGAAGCTGAAGGGCCTAGGCTGCTATACACGCTATGTAGACACAGATACAAAACCTGGTGTGTTGCGCCAAATGATACCTATTGGGTAGATAAAGTAAGATTGTAAGCTGTTGGTTTATTCGGAACCTCTATAGTACACGCTAGGGGAATCCCCGTATGTACACAAGCCGTGAGGTGATATTACAATGTTTGTTTGAAGCGGTCTGCAGACAAAGGCAAACCGTGCGCTGCAATCTACAGACCTTACCTGAGCCAATACTCTTTTTGTTAATATGTATTAAAAGGAAACTATAGGGAAGTACACTATGGAGGATCATCTGCGTAGTTTGATTCTTACAAGTGCTCTTAGATAAGGTACAGTCTACTTCTGCGAGACTATGGACATATAGCCGATTAGCCGTCTGGGAAACACAGACGAGCAATCTCTCCAGACTCATACACTAGCACAACAACAAATATACAGGCATGCAAACACACACACACATACATATATATATAAACAGGGTTGCATATACACAGTCACACACATTCAGAAACAAAAACTCTCTTACGCACTCCTACACACAAACACACACACACACACACATACACAAACACACACACACGAACACACACACACATACACTCACATACAATCACACGCCCCCCCCCCCCCACACACACACACATAGTCACACAATCACACACACACACACACATATACATACATACATACATACATAAATACATAAAAACACACATGCATGAAAAGAATAAAGAACAGTAAGCTGTTGTGCAGTTTAACACCGATTCCACTCGATCCCTGCTGTGGGATTTTTTGTTGATTACATTCATACCAAGAAAGCACATTGCTTTGCCCAATAGCGCTACCCATACAGAGTAATTATGCCTGGCTGCAGAGCTTTAAACAGCGTAGATAATACAACATGAGACGAGAGAAATCTGCGAACACAGACACACAGACCTACCTGTTCACCGTTAATCGCCAGCAGGAAATAAAGTATTCAGGTTGGAGGCACTTCAGTCTGTTTCTGCAGGTTTGTACTAGGGTTATTGATTAACGACAGCCTATTTGCTTTGAACGCTAGCCTGTCCGGGGGCCGTATGCGTTTCCCCCTGACGAGGCAAATTCGACCGTATGTCGCCCTTAGCAATGTCTACATATCTACTTTTACCTTTTATGTTAAAATCGGCTTTACAAGTTGGGTTAATATTTTCCTGACAAAAGATATCAAAGCTCATAACACTAGAGCTACATAGCTGGATCGTATGATTATAACTGTACAGCAAATGTCGTTCTTCCCAAGGTAGCTTAGAATCACTCCTTAGTTGTGAATAAAGAGCATTTACCAATATTTTGATTCTTCAAGGTGACTCTCAACTTTTAAAACTTGATCATTTCTTCCATGGATCCTGCACCATATGAAAGGTTGTTAAAGGTAGTCTTTCTAAGGCGGTTGGGGCAGTTGGTTGTTATGAACTGTGTTTAGGATACGGTATTGGTAAGCCCTTTCCTCCCACCGCCTTTTGCCTCCATCGCCAATTTTACTCCTGGTCAGAGTGAGTTAAGTGCTTTGCCCAAGAGCACAAGATGGGTAGCATAACAGAAGTCGACCCCAGGACCTCTGGCTTGCGACCAGGGCAAACACCCTGAAGTTACGTCACATGACCTCACAAAGTTTCATGACTCCATTTTGGTAAAACCTTCATGGTAACACAGACGCATCCATGGTAACACAGTCGTATCCATGAAAACAATGACGTCTCCATGGTAACACGAACGTCCCCATGGCAACAAGAACGTCACTGTAGTAACACGGACGTCTCCATGGTAACGCAGAATCTTTCATGACGAAAATAGCACCAGGAAGTGGCGGGGAGAACCATGGGGGAATCCCTACAGGTGTGCCCTTTACGTCACAGGGTGTTTATACATGGGGCTTTGTATGCGGTAATCCAATACGCCACCTGCTATGTGACCCTATGTTAACACGAGCGCCTGTAGGTGTGTATGGGGGGTATCATAGTTTTATCTAGTCTTTCAACGTGAGAGTCTGCAAGGGGTTTCTTGTGACGGCATCTGCCTGAGTCAATAGGAGGGTCTGTATGGGGAAGTCCAACCTGCTCCACATGCTATGTTAACATGCTTATGGGTGGTATTAAAGTTTTACCTATTAGTAAGCTTTCCAGGAGAGAGTCTGTAAGGGGTTTCTCATGACAGCATCTGCTTGTGTAGATAGGAGGGTCTGTATGGGGTGATTGAGGTCGTGCTGTTGGCAAGGTGCCCCAACCGATACGGGATTTATCGAAAGGAAAGTGCCTGAGAATGAACGGTTTTAAAGTCCAGCTTTTAGATGAAAACTTTGAATCAGAATGAATTCTGTATAGGTTCGAATCTCGACCAGGCCGTCGGGGTTAAAGATAATGGTACATCGTAAAAACAGAACTCTTCTGTTACTCTACTAGCAACTAGCCTGGGTACCATCCGGAAAGTAGTTTGCTCTGGCGTTTACTATACACTATACACAGTCGCTGCTCTGCTGGGTAGCAGAAGCGAACATAGGGGCGAACTACTGCCCGTATGGTACCCAGGCTAACTAGCAACTGCATGAGCTCTTAACACGTCAACACTACTAGGCTACTTCTGTCAAGATCGGGAAAGCACAAAATTGAACAATATTTGTAACGGGGTACTTCGGTCTGGTTAAATCCACACACGTTTGTTTACCCAATGACTGATCAGACAGTAGTTTACGAAATGAATGTTGACAGAAGACTTGTGAAGGCGAATATCAACCGGCCTAACTTATAATAGATAACTATTTATTTGTGTATGGTCTCTTAGACTGGCACTTGTTTGAGATGTACATGCTATTAGATAGACCCTATTACTAAAAAACGGGGTTCCAGATCTTATTATCACACTTGTACGTTGATTCTAATATGATGTAAAGTATGACATCAGCCATTTGTTAACTTCTCAATAAAGCCATTCTATAAAACAAAAAGCTCCCCGAAAGAGAAAATAACACAAAGTGGTACTTTGGCACGGCCGCACCTCACATTTTATAAGTGGTACAAAATAAATATTGAAAGAAGACTTTTGATGTGAAAAGTGATCAGCGCTATGACTGACATTTATTAGATCACTTCAGGCTGACTACATGGCAGTTTTCCAAAATGAATATTGACAGAGGTCTTGTGAAGGGAATTTGCACTTAATGAAACACTTGCAACAGCAGCAGAAAATGTTCTGACCTCTGTTCTGCTCAAGCAAGCACCAGTTGCAGGCACTGTGTGGAGGATATTGCTTTTCAGCGACTCATAGTTTACAATAAGCTCTCGGGTATTTCATAGGCGCCCGTCAGGGGTGTAGCCCAAAATTTGTCCCAGCGGACTGCCGGATACATGGTATATTCCTCAGTGTTCCCCACGGGTAGGTCGCGGCGTCTAGTTAAATGATCACAGACAAGCTCCGGGGGCTTGAACAAATCTACACACCGGTCCAATATGAAAATGCAAATATTTGACGGACACTATGATAAGCGCTCTCTCATCGACCGAACCACTTGTTGCAAAGGACAGTCAGTATCGGTCTATTTGAACCCTTGCCCGAATGTAAAACTGTGTGAGGGAGTCTCACGTCGCCACGGAAAGAGAAAAGAAGCTGTTATCTACGCTCGGTATGTTCACACGTAGAAGAACACTCCATGATACTTTGTAAAGGTGCGTGAGGAGTTCTGCTGGTTATTATATATGCAGGAAATGCTTCTGTGAACTACTTGGTATGACTAATGTTAAAACATACTCAATTCTGCAACATTTGCTGTCTCTCTCTCACCATTTGTCTCTTTCTCTCTCTACCTCCTCCTCTTCTGTATCATTCATTAGGATAGTTAGGGAAATAATGATATAATAATTCATATTAAAGATTTCCCACTGTCATACAACACAAACTTTTCTCACCTCGAATTTTCAGTCGCACTTCCGTCGACCTTCTTCAGGAGTGATGATTCAGATACTCTTCAATAATCTTCAATATGTATTACATCAACACAGATGAGCTTTCATGCTGATATAATAATTCATTGATAAAGAGAAAGAGGGGAGGTGTCAGGTACAATAATTGTAATAGAGGACACGAAAATTCAGCCACCACAGTTTAATTTGAATTTGGTTGTATAACCTTTCTAGCTCATTTGGGTACAACTAGTTGAGATATACTGTGACGAGATACCTCTGCGTCCATTTCGTGTTGTTTTTGTTGTTGTGGCCTTTTTCTCGATCTGTTCTCAGTATGCTGTCTTAAGTCACAGCACCAAAGGACTGTACTGTAATATTTGGTCCACGCACACACGGAAGAACCTTTGCTCTTTTCTATGAGTTTGACGGGTTCTGTAACGTGGTCGAGATGTGACTCTTTCTTTAAATAAGGTACCAAACTTAGGCACTTATTCTTTTACCTCAGTCTAGTAAGGAAATAGGAATAAAAGTCTTTAAGAGAGGCACATTACATTAACGTTTGCTAATTAAATAAGGGCTACACACCTAAAGATCACCTTGGACCATATCGGCTGTTGTTTTTCAGTGCCACTTCCTCACGTGTAAAGCCCTACCTTTGTATCACCTGAAAACGCCCTCAAGTGACCTCTGTCTAGTAACGGCTGACCTCTGCCTGGTAACGGGTGACCTGTGACGGTCTAGTGACGTGGATACCAAACAAAGAAAACAACAAAGGTGTGTTTACACAATTAAGGCGCCGCCGGTGTTGGCTCGGGGGTTCCCCCGTTCCTTCCCTGTTATATATATATATATATACCCCCTTTCCACTAGAACGGTGCTCTCACCGCGCTCTCTCTGCAACCTAAAATTTGACAGATCGCCCAACGAATTGTACAGGAAAAAACGTATTTTACCCTTTGGTGTTTTCTTGTCTTTTTCGGTCACACTTTTACATTTTGTGTGATATACCCAGTAGGAAATCAAAGGTTACACAGTCTGGTTTAGGACGCAGTGAGAGCGCAGTGCGATCGCTGTCTAGTGGAAAGTGGGCTTCAGTGAGCTCTGATGATCTTTGTATTTACACTTAACACGTTGACTTATTCATAACTAAAGATATTCATATATGTAGACATTGCATTTGTATACACTTGTCTGTTTAGATGCAGTATATGTAACTTTGATAGACCTTACGAAAGTCGCCGTGCTTTTGTTGTGTCAATAAAGATTTCATCATTTAGAGGGACGCTTCAGTTTGGACGGTCAGATTCTGTTACAAATAATTCCATATCAATAATTAATTTCATTCATGATAAACAATATAACGTTATGAACATACGAGAAAGCAATATACTTCTACGTAGTGTACTTTGGAACATTTTTGAAACGCTTTGTAAACATCTCGCGAAATCTAAAGCTCCCAGTACAGTGTATTTGGTCAGTAAAATATTTGACAACATTCCAAATTTCGACACGAGGATATTTTGATCAACAATTTTCTGGTGAATTTGATTCACTACTTGAATCACTAGTCCAAACGGAATGTGGTGGTGGTACATGTATACAACACAGCACTCGGTAACGATAGCAACAATCTTGTGTTCCGAAAACTGTCTACACTTAGGGATGAAATGATAATACTTAATACAGATGATCCTACGTATACTGTGTGCAGACTACCAGTTTTCTTGAATTCCTCACTACATCCAATATGCAAATGAAGTCGATGGAATTCTATCATACAACCACAGTCATTGTAGAATAGACAAATTTGAACGTTTATACTTTATAGCCTATAGAAGACATATTTGCTACTGCTCTCTTCCTTCATTATAGCTTTGTATGCTTGTCAGTGCGGGCTGGCAGTACTAGTATTTGTTCAGTTCTTAAGTGTGTCGGCCAACCTGTAACGCCAAGCAACAGCATGTACCCGTAATGATGTAATGATCTTGTGCCAACGAAAACAATCTCAAGTTTCGAAAGGCTACACCCCTGACCATGCTTCAGTTACCGCGCTGAATAGGCCTTTCTTTAAATAGGTTTTGGGTATTACTGGACGGGTTGATTCTCACCAGTTTATTTCCTCAACGAATCGGAATGTGTAAGACCACGTCTTATACTCGTACTGATAGGACATTAAGCTATTATCTGATCTAGTTTACACACAGGTAAGAAATATTCTTTATCTTTGCTCCTTAGGCCTTGTAGGTAGAGTATTATTTCAAGGACGTGAATTACGGATAAGGGAGGAATTAACAAAAAATTATCTTTCCGGGTGTCTGGCATAGCCCACTGAGAAAAACTAAGTAAACAGTCCGTAAAATGAAACTTAAGATCTTGCTCTGTTGTATGTAGAAGTTAAGTTGGCTGGGCAAGGCTATGGTAGCACCGACCAACGCGTAAACAAAGATAATATGTGCCGTTTTTTTGTCTAGATTTTGTACAACAATCGAAACCTCTCCAAATAATGCTCTCAATCCGCTACCGTGCCCCTGTAATAATATTTTCTGCGATAAGACTTTCATTATCACAATTATTTCTATTGTAAACATCTTAGGCTTTTATGTTTACAGGATACGAGATGAAGAGGGTTTTGACGCTTTCTGTGGCCGCTTTTCTCCTCTTTTGCCTTCAAAACTTCCATCCTGCACTTGGTGGTGAGTACACATGAATAACCGGTACATGAAGCCAGTTAGTTACTTAACAGCGAGCGAACTATTAGTTGAAGTATAAAACGTTTTAGTTAAAAGCTACCGAAAAGGCACATAAACAATGCACTATTCTGTAAGCAGTTCTGTATTTGTTAACGTTCGTTTTTCTTACACTATACATATAACTTTCATATCATGATACTTTAATCCATATTCCCTTTATTTATCAATTTGATAAATATCATTGAAAATGATGAGCTGGGTTGTGAATTTAGACCATCTTGTGACAGCATATGGTCTTTACTATAAGCGTGCATGTTAACTTGATTGTATATTTCTTTGACTTCAGTAGGGTGTTCATACCAGCTGACCGGAAAGCTAGGGTATATAATCAGTGAAACGGATGTGACGTCAGACCTCTGCGAGTGGGACATCACTGCTGATCCGGACAGGATAATTCTGGTAAATATTGAAAGTTTGTTTATCTGAATTTCTGTTGCAATTTTACATTCTTACATGATGCTTAAGACAAAAATGAACTGTAATCAAATCCACGGGGACGGGAGTCTATGATCTTGCAATTCCTCGAATGTACGTTTTAACAGTAATATTGTGAAAGAAACCTACTAATAGCTTCCTAAATCCTTTTACCAGTCAGTTAGATGTACCATGTTTATGTTTCAATCAATACTCAGATGTAAATCTTCTGTCCCTAACGTTACATATCATGGAAAGCAATAAAGTTAACGTTATATTTTACTTGCCCGTAGAAGCTCATGTTGACATGGCATGTTCCATTGTCTTTCATAGATCAATTTTGATCGCGGAAATTTTGAAAGAGGATCTGAAGGGTGCACCAGCGACGCTTTGACTTTCTACGACGGAGACTCGTCTGACAGCAGGGTTGTTGACACGTTCTGTGGAGTTTCCTACGGTACATGTCACTGTCATGTCTTCTCCTAACTTTTCTGATTTTGTGTTGAGTCAACTAATGTGGAATCTCGATGGTTTACCAGTAAGTATACTTTGGTAATGGGTCAATCTCATAGAAAAGGTAGATTCATGCATGCTTAAAACACAAAACACACATGATCATAACGATTATAATAAGTACAGACCCTTTTTTCTTTTTTAATTGTGTGTCACAGCAATAGCCTAAAGCTTACCAGTGAACAAATGCTTTGCTGTATTAGAATCTGTAGTGTGGCCCAAGTCCTTAGGAAAGGTGGAGATTGGCACAGCCCTACTTACCATATATTGTGAGCAGGATTTTCTTACCCAAAAGGGTATTCATGGATCCAGCCGCGCATGCGCATAGTGGTGCATTGCGGGTAATATGTCAAAGGTGAAGGCCCCTAAGATATAAACAAAACACGGCTAGAATGGTACTGACAATAACTTAACTAATTAAGTTACAGAGTAGGGGCCTTCTCTCACTTAACTTAAGTGTAAATGAGTACCTAGCTGCGGCTAGTTGAGGTGCCTTTGTGGCAGTGACAGGCCTTAGGGGCATGTTCGGGCATGACGCACCCGCCATGACACACGAGTCAGGGGTAGGAGGAACGCCTTGCATCCTTGGTCGGAAGTCCTCCTAGGAGACGGAAACTCCAAACAACAAAGCTGCATCTGCTGGGGCCGTCTTACACGTGTCATACAGTTGCCCCTGTAGGACTAGTGCACCAGTGGACGAGAGGGTGAAGAAGGAAGTGCACACCCCTCCTTCACCTTAAAAAAGCAAAGTGCAGGCCAGGCAGACGGGTCGCCTTAAACCCACCCTGTCTTAGTCTCCCTGACTCCCTTTAGCCGGCTATCTCCCTTTGGCCGGCTATACTCTTTGCCAGCTTTGATATATTATCTCTAAGGCACCGATGGGTCTGCTTGGAGACTAACCCTGTCTGCCCACCATTGTCTTTCGAGACAGACGGATGCCCCCAAAAGGCCTAGGGCCTTTCCCTTTGACCTGCGCCTTGGCAGTTGAGTGCGTTAACACATATTTTGTGGAGCCCACCCCAGGAAACCCAGGGTTTTGATCTGTTTTGAATATATATGTATTTCCTTCTTTCCTTTGTTTCAGAGCCAACCTTTGGAGTACCGTACCATCTGTCTGCGGTCAGCTCCGGGCATCAGCTACACGTGGTCTTCGCACGCAGCCGTTCGGCTCGTTGGAGAAATGAGTTTGATCTGACTTTTACCACCAGGGAGATTGGTGAGTCACAAGACGCTCACAATAAGTGGGCCAAAATCACTAGGACATTGGCATGTAACATGTTATCTGTATCTGTATCTGTATCTATATAGCCGGTATAACCGCCGTTCGGCGTAACACACCAGCTTCGCAGGCACGCGTCGCGGCAGCAGCTGGTTATATTACACCGAACGACCCGTCACACCTAACTTTTGCACATCTATCTGCAAGCGTTCTTTGAAGCTCTGTATCTGTATCTATATGTCACTTATCTACCACTCGTCTTTAGATTTTCAAATGTATGCAAATACTTTTACCTACCTGAGTGAGTGAGTGAGTGAGTGAGTGAGTGAGTGAGTGAGTGAGTGAGTGAGTGAGTGAGTGAGTGAGTGAGTGAGTGAGTGAGTGAGTGAGTGACCTACCTACCTAGTCCTTGACCTCCTGGTCGTTGGGGGGCAAGGTAGCCATGAAGATACAGAGCTGTCTTCATACTTTTAAATACATTTTACAACTGCAATTATATGTCGAATGATATGCGTGTATCGTAATGGTATGCAGCTGGTACTCATCGGAATTTGGGTGATTCCAGGGGTATCTCCAACTATGCTTTTTACAGTTAAAAGGGTTCTAAAAACCTACCAAAGCAATCAGCAGTATTTTAGGTTTTGAGCTGTTTTGAATTTGTTTCCTTGTTTCCTTTTTTTTCAGAGCATGAGCCAACCTTCGATGAAAACACTTTTGTTCCACAAACAGAGGAGGAATTTGACTCCCAAACAATTGCGGTGATTGAAAAATACTACGTTTTCAAGCAATATGATAAATACGAAACAACGTACGATGGTAGTTTTCCACGTATTTAGAACATTGTTGTTGATCATTATCTTGTTCATGTCAAATTTAACTTGTATGACTTGGAGTCGACTCGGTGCTGTTGCATGCGTCCACTCTAAGTCGACCCAATAATTTTTTGATGTCTCAATTTGAACTTGAAGTGTTTGCTGGTAGAGTCTATATATTTATAGGGGCTGACTCATTAAACCTTCTGTTTTCTGACTTGTACAATCGGCACATCCGACCCTCTCTACAACACACCAGCTTCTAAGGCTGAATATATCCCACTCATATATAATACTAACTTCCCCTTGAGAGCTCTTTGACAACGAAGTTCTTACGTACATACCTCGTTGTTTTTTAGGACTTCGTGCGAATCAAGGTCTCCGACTTGTTAACATTTGACCACAATCTTATCTGGCCGTACGGTTATAGGACTGATGGCGGTGAGTTTTGGACAATTTCTTTTGTGCGGTTTCGATTGTCGTCCACTCTAGCTGTCCACTGTTGCAATCTAATACAGGGCACTTTGTTGTAATCTATGTACCTGTAGAACTAATATAATGATGCTAATTCATTATGTATTTATGTTCATTTGACATACTATTGTCTGATTTTGCATTAAACAACAGCATAGAACTGAAGTATGTGTTGTTGCATCTCGAATCTATCAATCAAACGATCGACTGAGTGATCATTCAATGCGAAGGTACTTTTTAGGTGCATTTTGCGATATTCTGAAGAATTTTGTGTATTTTTGTTTTGTTTTTCTGTTTGTGTTGTCGTCATCCAGATATTTTGCGATTCTATATCGCCATCGACAAGGACGTTCTTGACTTTGACCTGACACCAGAAACGGACCGCGAAAAAAGATGTGCGCCAACCCACAGTGAGACGCAGGCCCTAGCTCAGCTGTCTGTAAACACTGAACACAGGTCAGAGTATCATCTACGGCCCTTGTGCTCATGTTCCCTATTCATTCTCCAAGCAGAGGTTTCGGTCGGGGTGACAATACCGTATGGTTTTCTCGTCTCTGTGCGGAAGGAGGCAGACGAAACCTGCCACTACAGACAACTCTGCTTGGAGAATACATATTTTCAGACTGACTTACTTATCTGTGTGTGCGCGTACTTTCATCAGGTTATTAGCAGATCAGGTGCACAACCTGCATGTAGCCTCCTTCCGACGTTTTGTATGGCTGGTTCTCAGTTAAGTGTCGCTGCTACAGTGTTCAAAATACTGTCCCGAACGTGACTGACTCTGTATCCCCCCTCATCACGGTCTATAACAGTAATAGGTTTTATGATCCGTGGAGCATTTCATGTTTCCGGAGTCCACTATATTTCGTATACAACTGGAGTGAAACTACAAGCATCCACATTAGTATGCTGGGAATGACGGTTGGCAAAATTGGAAATTTGAAAAAAAAGCTTTCTTCATGTTTACAGGAGCTTTCCCCACGAAGACTGGCCGTGGGTTCCCTTCTACTATTACCAACCTTGGGACGAAAACGAGTACGTCGCAGTTATGACGTATACCTATTTGAACGTTAAGGTAAATTTACTACATTTACTATCTATATTACTTAAACCAGTTTACAGTGTAAGATTATGGGCAAATTTTCAAAGAGTTTGCTCGTCATATGATGATGATGATGATGATGATGATGATGATGATGATGATGATGATCGTCTCTGTGGTCTTGAACCGCATAAATAGCCTGGCGTCACAGATATATATATGGCCTCCTTCGGTCAATATTGACCATGGTAAAATCCTGATTGACATCAGCCCTACAGCGTTGACTGTGGCTAAACAGTCCTATACGAGAATGACACGGTCCCTGCCACAAAGGGCACATCTGTAAGCTGACTCAGGTCTGTTGCAGAGTTCTTTTCGCAGGATCCGCTTTTCTTATGCCATGCGCATAAGTCTGATTTCTCCTGATTTTAGCTGCGATTTCTCCTGATTTTAGCTGCCTGGACAGTGTACATATCCAGCTGGATCTGTCATTTGCAAGAGCCCTTAGGTCCCTCTTGCAGACATCTTCGAAACGTCACATAAAAGTGACACTAGATATGGGCAAAGGTCGTTTGTACCGACGATCGTCTCGAATGATAAATGTTTGGCACACTTTTAAATCAGGGTGTCTTTTCAGCATAATCCAAAAAGATCTGTTTAATGGATAGCATCTCGCATAATTCAATAATCTAAAAAAAAATACCAGTTACCGTAGCGTTGTCGGCCAAAATATTAATATCCCACTTTCAAGTAGAAAAAATGTATTTGTCAAGCTAAGTTTTAGCATGTAAAATGTAAAGCATTTTTTTTTTCAAATTTCAAAAACCACTTTTTTGTCTTGTTTTTAGGTCGGGGTAGAGAATTCCAGGCTAAACAAAATTGATTGTGTGATGCACGGCAAAACATTCCACACTGAGGTAATCGTGAAAGGTAACATGAACACTTTGCTTTGGTATTGCGTAGTTTGTGCAAAGGGCCACGTTTATTTGATAACATGGATGATATCTTCTGGCAGCTCCTTCTAGGAACACCAAAACCGGTGCAAGCGTGCGAATGATGAAAAAGTTGTTCCCCAAAAAAGTTATACCAACAACAGATTCTCCATTCCTATTCTTTTAAATCATCTTCTTTCACTTTGGAATCAATCTGTCATTGACACTAGCACACGCTTTTGGATATTTTTTGCGATTCGAGTCGAATGATCATTAGAAAATATGTATATATAAAGGACACAACAGTAGGTATTGTGATAAAATTTCCACTTCCTACATGTATATATATTAAATATAGGTTTTACGATTGAATAGTTTTCATTAAAACGCCTTTTCTTTCCCCAGCCTGCCCCATCGGGCGGTTCGGCCGGTTCTGTGCGGAGCGCTGCCAGTGTTATAACGGAGCCTCATGCCACAGCTTCAACGGGGCGTGCAGGTGCGCCGCTGGCTGGACGGGAAGGAACTGCACCACAGGTGGGGACTGACTGCTTTTGTAGTGAAAGCAATCTTCCATGAGCACGAACTTGTTCCACACATGAACGTTAAAAGAATTTAAATTTAGATTTAGAAATATTAATTTGAATTTGAAAATTTGTTAACTTTTGCCACAAACAAACGCTTCTGCAAGCATACCGGTTTTCTGAGGCTGAAAAGGCAGGGTTGATATCGGAAGGCATTTCCGGGACAGTCAACCCTGTGTGGGAGGGTGGTAATGTTTCCATCGCGATTTAAGCTCGGTTGTACCTTCACGTTATCTGCTTTTTTTTCATTCAGTGCACCCTGAAGTTCGCATCAGGCCTTCTGCCAGTGAGCTAGAAGACTTGCGGTACGGGCAGGAACTACAGCTCACCTGCACAGCTTGCAACATTGATGTAATTGACATCACGTGGTACTTCTTTGTTTCAGTGCACCCAGAAGTGCGCATCAGTCCTTCTTCCAGTGAGCTGGACGACTTGCGGTACGGACAGGAACTGCAGCTCACCTGCACGGCCTACAACTTCCGTGTCTCAGACATCACGTGGTACATCGACGGCACGGTTATCAACGAGAGTTTGCTGAACATTACACTTTATAACAAGTGAGGCTTCCTTTGTGATATTACACTATCATAATCATATATCCACCATCCCTACCAACATCAAAGTACACCACCGACTTACCTCCTGAAGAAAAAAATCACGCTTAGCAACCACCACCATTGTCAAAACTTTTTTGAACATTAGAATTACGGTTTGTGATAGAAATTTTTGATTTCCTGTGGCCACATTTGATTGATATAAAAAAAATTCTTCGTATTATAGAAAAACGCCATATAAGAGTGTTGGACTCCTTTAATACCTTGTTGTCTGTAGCACTCTGGCCTACATTGGAAAGAGTAGCACCTTTGACCCTGTAGTTAAATCTGCATTTTAAATTGCCTGTATGGGCACATGTAACCTCCGTCACGTGACAAACGAAATTTCACTTTTCACTTTCACTTTATCTATTTAACCATGAGTAATACAGCTCAGGTCAAACCTGGACCTGTTTTTCAGGCAATCCTTTTTCAAAATGGATTGTGGGCACTGTGTCCTGATACAGGGCTGAATGACATGCAAACAAATGTTAAGATCTAGTTTGTTTACATTAAAATAACCTTCCTTTCCTCCGTCCGCAGCTCTTCTGTTCTGTCCATCAACTCCCTGCTTCCGGAGTACCAGGGCCACGTGACCTGTGTGGCAATCAGCGCAGGAGAAGAACAATACACAGACGAGGTGGACATATGGATAGCAGGTAGTACCGTACCTGAAACAGCTGCACATGTTCCCTGTTCTTCATACACAACCAAAGATTCAATACCTCGTCGCTTGCCTATTCCGAAAAAATTACCTTTGGCTCAGACATCATCAGAACTAAAATCTAAGCTGACTTACTGAACCAACTTTTTACTTTACAACGCAAAATCGTCAGATATATTGTTTCTGCTTGTCTGTCTGTCACTGTTCCTGTGAATCCCAACAACTCAAAGCCCATATATCTATGGGACTGAAAGGGTCAAATATTAGTAAAGGGAAGAAGTGTGCCATTTTTGATTGCCTTGTCAGAAGACAGAAGGGCCAACTCTCCATTTTCATGGCTTCCTTGTCCCCCCAACGACCTGGAGATCGAGGGACTAGGTAGGCAGGTTGGCAGGTGTCATGGCCGCCTCCCGGAAGGAAATGCCCTATTTTTTTTAACCGATTCAGGTTGCCAGGACAACTATTACGGTGAGTTCTGTGACCAGGTCTGCAACTGTAACGAGTGGGAGATTTGCAACCGAACTTTGGGATGCGTCTGTTCTGGTGACGTATGTTTAGGTGAGTTACTTTGTACAATCGTTCTATAGAGAATATGTCTACATACACAATATTTGATAGGACTCTAACCTTTTTTGTTAGCCTTCAAGTCAGAAAGTCAGGTGAGCAATAGCAGAGATTTCTGATAACCCTGTCCTTTAGTGAACCAAGGCGTCAAAGATGACAAAGGTGAAAAGATTCATTCTTCCTGGAATCTACTACCAGCAGTAAAACTTATGCTAAATATTATCTCTGGTTTTAGACCCGGGCGATTCTCAGACGCTCCTCCTGGCCATCAGCCTGTCAGCAGCCGGGTTGATTCTCCTCCTGCTCGGCGCCATCTTCCTGCTCCACAGGCACAACAACAGGCTGCGGGTCGGCAACATCGACGATCCGGAAGTCTTCCAACTCGAACAGAATCTAATAGTACGTGGTGCTAAAATGTTTATTTCAGACAAATTGAAGTTGCAAGACTTTGATTTTATTTTACGTATATGGTAAAGCAATCTGATGATCCCAATATTTTGAAACCAGAACTGAATCTCACTTACTCAATCAATACATTTCTTTTGTGTGCACATCAAGCACAGAAATTAACGATTGTCTGTCTCTTAGCCGTTATTGTCATTGCAAAGTCAACTTATGTTGAACAAGTCACATTAGAAATATATATCATGGGTATACCACGTATTTTCTGCCAGAACTGTGTGAACAATTACCTTTTCTCCAGGCGCTGGTTCCGCTTGCAGCAGGCTCCTCGTCAGGCAGTATCGACATGGAGCTGCTGAAGGAACGGGAGATCCACAGGAGCAGGCTGCAGGGCGGACAGCTTCTGGGTGAGGGCGCTTTTGGACATGTCGTCAAGGCAACGCTGACGCAACCAGAAACTGATGACGTAGTGGTAGCCGTCAAGAAACTGAAAGGTAAAAGAGCTATTCAATTTTAACA
The DNA here is from genome assembly GCF_000003815.2 of Branchiostoma floridae. Lineage (NCBI taxonomy): Eukaryota > Metazoa > Chordata > Leptocardii > Amphioxiformes > Branchiostomatidae > Branchiostoma > Branchiostoma floridae. The sequence goes on along the minus strand of NC_049986.1, from coordinate 23,646,176 downwards.
CAATGCTAAACATTGCAGTAGTCGACGTTGATCTAAGTCCAATTGCTCATTTACTCATCAACTAGAAAACCTTACTACATGTAGAGAAAATAAGTGAATGAGGTATAAACGATGTAAGTTTGCTTTTTATCCCATTGCTTGCATGTATGTAAATATTTTCGGTATGGCGTCCTTGAAAATGTGCCTTCTAACAAAAAACACCTGTTCCACCATGCCTTCCACTGTATTGGAGAACCTTGATAAATAGATAAATAATATTCATCCAGACAACGAGGACCAGCAGGCCAGACAGGCCCTTCTGAGGGAGACCTGCATCATGCTGTTGTGTGGTAACCATGACAACGTCCTCAAGCTGAAAGGCATCTGTTTTAGAGACGGTGAGTTTGTATCTTTGTCTACGGGTCAAATTAGTTATCTTATCTAGTGGAGCAGACACAGAACGCTACTAAATCTCGGACAAACGCGGAAAACAACAGTAACATGAAAAGGTTCCAGTTGAGTTTTCGATAAATCCAGCCAACAGTTAACTCTGCTTCCCTGCAGGTCCGCTCCAACTGGTGCTGGAATATGCCGAACACGGGAGTCTCCTGCACCTGCTGTGGACGTTACGTGCGGAGTCCAAACTCAACAGGACCGTTCTGGTCAACAAACGGCACATCTTCGAGAACATGATGGTGGAAGTGTGCTGCGGCCTGGAGCATCTGGCAAGCAGGAGGGTGAGAACCTCTTAAAGATCACTTTTACCATCTCTTTTGATTTCCAGCTCAATACAAGTACGGTGTTTGGCGACTAGAATCAATACCTTAATCTAGAAATTTCTTTCTAAGCGTTTAGACGTTTCCCATAAGCTATTGAAAGTGACTGATAAAAAAATGATGAAAACGTCAGACGATTTAGTTACCCAAATTCTATCTGTTCTCAGCTGGTTCACCGAGACATCGCAGCCCGGAACATCCTGATCTGTGGGAAGGGAACCGCCAAGATCGCGGACTTCGGGCTGGCCCGGGATATGTACGCTGTGGGGTACCATCGGCAGGACGGGGTAGGTTACCACAGAGAAAGCTTTGATGATTGTCTGTGGATTCTCTTTGACTTTATTCAGATATACTTCATTTCGATATCCTACGGCGTTGTAAAAGATAAGTTCACAGAGCTGACGGTAACGCAGTCTCCGTCTTTATAAGCAAATTAAAAGAAAAAACAGAGACGGCGTTCATCAACATACCATTAGTGAAATTTCCTTAATGTTTCCTCAGGGCAACGATCTCCTGCCGCTGAAGTGGATGGCGCCGGAGGGCCTGAAGAACGAGGCTAGGTTCACCCACAAGAGTGACGTGTGAGTATTTATGGTGTCATTGGACACGAAACTCGAGACCAGAAACGAACAAATTCTTGGATAGAATCCCAGAAAAAACAATTATTTGCAATTACTCCTGTCGATCGTGTTGAACCGTATGATTCTGATGCAAGTCTTCTCCGTGTAATACCATGTTTATTTTCCAGCTGGTCCTTTGGGGTTCTGTTGTGGGAAGTGGCGCAGCTGGGCCGAACGCCGTACCCTGGGATGGAGGGGGCAGACAGACTGTATGATGCTCTGCAAAACCACTTCAGACTCCCCAGACCTCAGCTTTGTACAGAAGAAAGGTGCGTCTTGAGAAAAACTACTAAGAATAGTTAATCGTTGATAGATTGATATGTTTATTGCAAATTCTTGCCCGAGGGCTAATTGCAGGTACAAACAACATGTAAAATAAGGAAAATACAAAGGTGCTAGGAACTACATTCTATGACTATATGCTATGCTAGTGTACATTATACTGGTTTTGTTGGGTTAGACTTCTTCTCTTTAGGCAGTGGAAGACGAATTTACCCACTTCTTTTATAATGTGTGGGTTCTTTGATTTTAATAGTAGGATTGATTTTTCATTGTCAGGAATAGTTGGAAAGTAAGCGTGTATTTTGGATACACTCATAAATAGTTGGTTTCTTATATCATCATAAAAAGAACAATTAGTGATAAAATGACTCTCGTCTTCCACAGCATTTGAGGGGCAATATTTACAAATACTCTCGGACACAGGTAGCTTCATAAAAAGAGATAAAAAGAGACAGTGCAACATCCTTTGCCAATTTTATGTCAAATACAAGATGGCGCGCGGTATTAACTTTGAGGTACCTTTGACCAATTCCAAATTGTACGTCTTCCTAAAAGTCACTTGTCAGACGTGAATCTGTCTTCGGAATACCAGAGGAAGACTTCGGAAATGAAGAAAGTAATGAGACTGAATGTATAAGGAGTATTGTTCTGTTTCCCCGCCCAGATACCAGCTGATGCTGCAGTGCTGGAAGTTTAACGAGAAGACCAGGCCGGACGCCACGACTGTCAGACAACAGCTGGAGGCCGATCCCAATGTGAGATATTTATACTAACAAATAAAGCTGTATGTAGGATGGCTCTTGACATTTCTTGATGTCAGTCATTTTATTATGTTGTTGAGTAATGAGGCATTGTTGCTATAACGTTACTGTTCCTAATCTATTTCCCTTTATTCCATCAGGGCTTCTTCTACTACAGCATACCTGTCGCCGCAAACGGGGCAATGACCACGCCGGTGTGAGACCATAGCCACACCGGTATGAGACTGTATGGCGCTTCAGTCAGAGCCGTCAGTCCAACTTAGTTCAAAGCACTGAATGTAATGTAAATAATTTTATATTACCTCTGTCGGTCAATTCTGATCTTTATTCTTGTCAGCCCTACAGCATCGGTTGTAACTTAACAGACCCGATGTTGGAAACACATGTCATTTCGTGCAGGATGTTGTCAATTAAGTTTATCATGTTGTTTATTGCTAACTCATTGCTAAAATGTGTCAGCTTTATATCTATCACTCTACACTCTAAACTAAATGGCCTTTGTACAGTTTTGTAAACAAAATGTATTCTCTCTGTGACATTTCTTTGTCGTTGTCAGTTATAATTACCGATTAAGAATCCTTAGACAAGATAGGCACATCGTGTATATGAAAGCATATCAAAATGTTTATCACTTGAATCTGTAATAAATGGCTATCAATTTCCATAACGTAAATGCATTGCAAATTTTGTCATGTTTTTGTGCGTGTTTAAAGACAATATTAAATGAAGCTGTTTTTATCCATTACCCTACCCAAATGGAATCTACCCATGATATAATATTTTGGTTTGAATATCGCCACTAAAGGTGGCATATCTCACTGCACTTGGGGCACCGGTGGGGCACTACGGGGTTCGTTCTTCGCGGCACTGTCTGTATGACTTAGAAGATAACAGATTTATATTACACAAAACGTAAAAAATCGTTCTTTGTCTCTGAAATTCGTTGAGTAATCTTTCAAACCCAGCAGTGCCACACTGGTGCACCAAGTGCAGTGAGATACCACCTCAAGGTCCGGTAAGGATTTGGTAATACGTTATTATTAACGCCACGAAATAAAACATATTTGCACAGCCCTGGAGTCACTTCAGTGTAGCCGTATTCCACACATGGTCAAGCATTTTGATATATAGACGATAGTTATATCAAACCATGGTTATAGTACACCATATTTAATGAATACCTTATCAGAAGGGCTAATATTGGTTCAAAGTGCTTACTGCCGATAGAGCGCAGTTGGTGGGAGACTGGAGCTTAAACACACCTGTTATTTCTTCACACCTGCACGGGTAAGTGTTGAGCAACAGTTTACGCCACAAGACCATTGAGAAGAGTTTATACCGTGACTTCCCCTGTAGGGTTCTTCATCCCACATTCCTTGTTGTTGTACATGTATGTGTAGCTGTGTGACAAAGGTAGGCAATAGATTACCATTTGATATAAGTTTCGTGTATTTTTAACTTAATGTGGTTAACTATAATATGGTATCCTATATATATATATATATATATATATATATATATATATATATATATATATATATATACTCGATTACCTGTGGCAATAAAGGGAGACATCACACTTAATGTATACTGATTTTTCTATTCATCTGTCTATTGATGACACTTAAAAGATCGGTATCAAGGTATTTCTAACACAAATACTAATGTTTTACGTTTTTTTGCTAGCTTGGCAGCAATTCTAGCTCCATATAGGTGCAGTTGTAGTTGGTATGCTAGCGACAGGACACCTCTACGTGCAATAGGTGCACCGGTGTTAACGGCTGTTGTTTGTAACGGCCACCCCACACCTGTTCGTTCCCTACCTGTAACTCACCTGGTGTGCTCTCAGGTGACCTGTGCCTGATAACAAGTAACCTGTAAGGCTGAAACCCTTCTAGTGACGTGATAACGAACAAAGAAAACAGGCTATTGGTAAGTGTTTACACAAGACGCTGCTGGTGTTGGGTCGGGGGTTCCCCTAGTTCGAACCCTGTTACTCAGGCTTTGTTTAGAAAGTTCCTTCAATTTAGACGATTTGGTTCTAATTAACCAGTCTCTGGCAGCGAGATATTTTGTAACACGGGCTATGAGTTAGGTTGCGTTTCGAGATAAACGTTGCAAGTAATCCTTGGGTATCCAGTATGCTCGCATAGTGACAGCAGCAGGACTGTTTTGCGGCCGAAAAAAAGTTTGTTTGGGGGCTTCTACAAGTAATATTATAATCTTCACTACGATGAGTCATCATGAAAAAAAATTCCCTGCCAACTAGTACTTTCTCTGAAACAAACAAATGTCAATACGGAACTTGTAGGGACTTGATATACGCACGAATATGAACTCCCCTCACATCTTAGCTGCTATACTCTAGAACGCATACAGCTATAAGTTAAGTACGTACAGACACGATGATTCTGCCTACACGATGATATAGGGATATCTACTGCCGATATAATTTCTGCCTTTGAAAGTCACAATGATTTCTTTATGTTCCTTCCATTTTACATCTTTACGTTGGTGCCAAGGAACTGGTTGTTTTTGTACCCATTCTAACGACTGCCTGACAACGCTGCAATGCCTATCAACATCAAGTACTGATAACGGCGCTAGGTCTTTGTGTAGATGATATTAATCACAATAAACGGCACGTCATAGCTTTAAATAGATATATCAACCACCGCGTTGAATATTAGGTCTTTCTTTAAATAGCGCTCCGGCACAACTAAATGGTTCAATACTGAACGGCGTATTTCCTGAACCTATTAGACTTGGGTAGGACACAACTCCTTCGAGCAAACTTCTTATAGCACAGGTAAGCCAAGGTTGCATCTTCTCTGCTTTATATGTTGTTAGGAATACGGTTAACGGAGCTGGAGTTTGGTTGACAAGTATCCCGCACTGGGAAAAGACAGTTCAAGAGTCGGTCACATTCATGTCTTGTTGTCTGGATTTTCAGCAAAGGAAAGCTATGGAAGAACAGACTGTTAGCAATGATCTTCTGCAACCTTTATTGTCCAAGACAGCTGGAGTTTGTTAGACAATGTGATCCTCGACTGCTCTTAACCTGCTGTTGAAAGACTATCGGTTAGCGTACGACGAAAGTGACCTGCCCTTACGGTAAACATTTTTATACTTAAGTTCTTTCGCTATCAGCAATTTTCCTTGCAAGTAATTATCATATCGTTGCTCTTATGTTTGCAGGGACGTGTTGAAGCCTCCTTGTGAGATGAACGGGGTCTTGACCCTCTCTGTTGCCCTTTTTCTCCTCTTCTACCTTCAGAACTGCCGACCTGCACTTGGCGGTGAGTGCGTGCCCTAAATGTTATAACGTTATGTCCTTGTTCAGCTTAGTTTGGTTTAATACCGCATGTCATCTCATTACTCTTTTTTGCCACTTTGATTCTATTCAACGTAAGATAAGATGGGACAAAGTGGTGCTGAACTCAAGTTTTGTAGCTTATTTTGCCACTTCCATTTTCTTCTGTGTTGTATTATTAGTTCGTGGTGTCAACGGTCACACAGTCAGTGTAGCGGACGCGTTACCGACACGTCACGTTCGATTAGGCCATGTTGATTTGATTATATGGATGACATCCTCCGGGAACTCTAAAACTGATGCGAGCGAGCGAATAAAAAAAAAGTTTGGCCAAAAAAAAAAAGTTGCCTTCAGTATGAAATCAATGTGGCCACTGGAAGGTTGAACATAGGACTAAACACACATAGTATGGTATACCATGATCCTCTGGACCTGAATTTTCTGTACTGGTACCTCCCCCAACCAACAATAGATTTTTTTTCTTTCCGTCCTTTCACATCTTATTCTTCGACTTTAGATTCATTTTGGCATTCTATATATGGCATTAGTTATCTGTTTTCTGATACTTTCTTTTTTCAATCTATGGAATATTTGTGCTCATTTTACAGCTGCTTTGCACAATTTATTGTGTGGTCGAAAACTTTTTTTTTTTGGAAATGGCCGAAAATTGGTGCGAGCGCGGATGTCATCCATATAATCAGATCAACATGGCCTTACTGACAATTCCGCCCTGACTTTGTGTCATTGGAAACAAAGTTTTTAATGGTCGCGCACATTTATTTACCATATTAGGATGTACGCATCAGCTGACCGGAAATCGAGGCCACATAATAAGTAAAGCGGATGTGACGTCAGGCCACTGTGAGTGGGACATCACTACCGATCCAGGCAGGATTATACTGGTAACTATTCAAAGTTTATTGCTACATGTAGGTACAATTCTTGAATGGTGTGTACATGTAATAAAGATGATGAAGATGGAAAAGTAAGCTCACAGTGTATAGAGAGCTGCATTTTTACTCATAATTATGTATGGCAAACACAATTATATACATTGTGTGACAGTCACTCGGTCTTCAAGCAGAACCAAGGGAATGTAATGCAATACGTCGATACACTGTAACTTTTGTAAGTACTTTCTGAAGTGTACGATTTAACATTATTGAGAAAAAAGACCTGTGTTTTTAACTCTGCCATTACTACCAATCAGTGACTCGTGCCAGGTGCAATGCTTGATATCTGTTATTGGCACATCGTTGTACAGAGCTAAAACTGACCTGTCTTTACCAATTCTTGATACGCAGATTATCCTTACAGAAACATCTGTCACTACGTAGCTGCAAATGTTTCGGTTTATCTATATTGCAAACAGAAATGTATATTTATATTTCAGCCATACATAGTATGGTGAAATATATTGTATTCGTAATGTTTCTTCTTTCTTTCTTTCTTTCTTTCTTTCTTTCTTCTTTCTCCTGTCAAATCTTCAAAGTGATTCATCTCCGCCGTTCCTGGACCGAATGACCTGAAATTTGGCACAGGGGTAGAGTGGGCCAATACCTTGATGCTTTTTTCTCAGTTTTTTCATATCTGCCTCTAAAATGATTTTATTGAGATTTTTTGGTCAATTTTAGACCAAAACTGTATATTTTGGCCCCTGTACCCTGGTATTACAACCAAATGAGCTGAAATTTGACAGAGATGTGCCTTGATAATGCCCCCATATAAATTCGATAACACTTTTGGTGTATAGTACAACAAAATGCTTATTTTTGCGATTTTTTTACCAATTTTTGACCAAAAAAGGACACTTTTGGCCCCTGTACCCTGGTATTACAACCAAATGAGCTGAAATTTGACAGAGATGTGCCCTGATAATGCCCCCATATAAATTCAATAACACTTTTGGTGTACAGTACAACAAAATGCTTATTTTTGCGATTTTTTTACCAATTTTTGACCAAAAAAGGACACTTTTGGCTCCTGTACCTTGGTATTGCAACCGAATGAGCTGAAATTTGACACAGATGTGCCTTGATAATCCCTTCATATAAATCCAATAACACTTTTGGTGTACAGTGCAACAAAATGCTTATTTTTGCGATTTTTGGCCAATTTTTGACCAAAAAAGGACACTTTTGGCACCTGTACCCTGGCATTACAATTAACTGACCTGACATTTGGTATAGATAGGCATTAGATACTTGGTAACAAGATTCAAGTAAAATTTTTGACATAAACAACTTTAAAATGATTAATTTTGGCACTTTTCTGAGGGGAAATTTGTTTTCTTTTGGCCTCCTGACGTGACCTTCCGTGACCCCGCACAGAGCCACACCTGTGCGCGTCAGCCGGAGAGTTAATTGAATCAAAGACCTAGCCAATCAGCGAAGAGGAGGCCAAAGGCTAATTAATATTCATAAGCGGGGCCTCATGATCCCGCATATAGCAGTGTTCCCGCCAGGGGGAGCGAAGCCCGCCTAAGGCTCTCGCATTTTAGACTATTCAGAAGGCTTTATATTGTATCAGTTCTTAGGGGCATATCTATGATAATCGCAGCAGTCACTTAACTTCTCTTCAGGAGTTTAGCGTAACACTATTTCAGGTCAAACCGTCAAAGGCAACTAAAAACAAACTTTAACGTTACTGAGTTCAACAGTACTTATAACTTGTTATCCGAAGTTGAAACGCTAGCGATGGTATTTTCGCTGCGCTGTTAGCTCCGTGCGACTGTTGTTGACGGTCTTATAACGGTATATTTTGCACCCCTGTACCCTGGTATGAGTAACATTTGGTATAGATAGGCATAAGATAGTTGGTAAAATGATCCAAGTGAAATTTTTGGCATAAAGTACTGTAAAAGGCTTAATTACAGCACTTTTTTGGGGGGAAATTGGTTTTCTTTCGTTCTCCATGCCATGACCTTTCGGACGTTCACCCCACAGAGCCGACATCTGCACCTGCGTCTAGCCGGCAGGAAGAGTTAATTCAATTAATGGTTCAGCCAATCAGCGAAGAGGAAAGCGAAGGCTAATTAATATTCATAAGCGGGACCACACAATACGTTAACTTGAAGACTCAGGCCGTACAGACTTCTCGCCAGGATTTTTTCAAAGCGTCGGACAGGGGTCCGGGGGCCGCCGACTGTCCCTGGCGGGGTCCAGGGGCAGGGCCACTGTGGGGGGGGGGGGGGGGGGAAAGCCCCCCCCGGAAGCTCTTGCATTTTAGACTATTGAGAAGGCTTCTTTTATCAGTTTTTTTAGGGCCATATCTACGATAATCGTAGCAGTCACTTACTTCTCTTCAGCAGTTTGACTTTAAAATATTTCGGGTCAAAGCTTCAAAGACAACTAAAACCTCATAAACAACAAACTTTACTTAGCTCAACAGTATACAAAAATATTGTACGGGTTGCCATCCTTAGTTGAAGCGCTTATTTATAGCGCTAGTATCTTCGCTGCGCCGTTAGCCGCTGTGCGACTTTTGTTGACGGTCTGATATCCCTACGTCGCCGCCTCGCTGATATTCCCACGGACATGTTTCAAGAAAAATACCCAGCAAAAAATGCTGTTCTGCGTCAAATTCTATTCTATAAAACATGTGGGACTCAGTGTTACAGTCTAAATATTTTGTAGAAGCACCGCTGTAGGAAAGAAGGTCCAAGCAATGTAAAACATCACGTAGCATGAAGTTCGCTGTCAACTGGCACACAGCACATGACTGTTTGAAACTCTAAGTCTAATCAACAGCCGTGTTTGATTGATAGCCGGCGGTCCTTTGATGAAGTCGGCGAAAGGTGCGTTAGTTAGAAAATCTGCGTTTAGTTTTGATACGTAATTATAAGTTAGACAGTGGCGAGAATGATTATTTTCTCATCAATATTTCTCTTCAGAATTATTTGAACTTAATTGTACATCTAAACAATTGGCTTACCTGTGCAATGTTTATATGATTAATGATCAGTGTACTGAAATCATGTATAACGTATGGCTCCTAGTCAATAGATCAGCATTTTCTCTATAGTGACCACCTGTCTATAGTGGCCACATTTCCTAGTGCTGTTGTTGTTTGACATAAACTTTGAACATTTAAATTGTAAGTAACTTTAAATTGCCAGAGTTTCAGCCCAATAAAACACTCTCAGCGCCAGGGTATGAACAGACTGACCAGACAGACGAAAATAAATCCTCGAACAAGGTTCAATCGTATCTTCCGGGTCTGGCAGGAAGTTGTTAAACTAAAATAAGAATAGGCTCGATGGCTGATTGCATACAAAGTAAAACAGTTTAACAGTTTTACAGCTTGAAGAAAACAAACGCTCCTACAGTACCTGCACCTGCTTGATAATTATTAAATCGTATGCCCTACTTGAATAAAAAAAGTTCACTGCAATAATAAATGTACCCACATCACAAGGAGCTTATACTTTTTTAAACTTACACCTAGTTATCGTACTGAAAATTGTTAATGACATTACATGAAGTCATTCAACAATTTTCAGTCATGATGAAAATTTTCTGAATGGAAGGTGTGATTATTGTCATTTTCTGAAAAATAGAAGCAAGCTCTGTTTTTACCTGGAATCAATTCACAATACCAGTCCACTTTGGGGGATAATGTACTGTTAAGAGGATGTTCCATTTTTGCGCAGGGATGATTTGGAACAGTCCAATGTTGCGTGGAAAGGGGTATGGCTGAAATATGCTGTATTTGCTCTTAAGCAAATGTCGGCCTTTCTAGTTTTCTTGCACATCTGGAAGAAGTTGATATTTTATTGTCCATTTTAGATCAATTTCGATTATAGATTCTTCCAGCGAGGAACTGACAACTGCACCGGTGATGTTTTGACTTTTTACGACGGGGGATCATCTAACAGCAGGCTGGTCGACACGTTTTGTGCTGTTCGGGAAGGTTCGCACTTTCCTTCTTTTTAGCATTTCTTTGTTTTAGTATTGATGTCAAATAGCATTCTAAGACATCTACCGTTGAATTATTTATTTATCTTGTTCATTTATTGAGCTGTTCCTTTTCCACAACAGTGGATGGTATAGTGGAACAGGTTATCCCTGTGAAGGTCACTTTTTCATGGCCACCATACCGACACAAACGTAGCAAATTAATGAATGAATGAATGAAGACCTTTATTGTACGTTTTTGCTTTCTAACAAGCTAAGTACAGGTCAAGGTGAATAGGATGTATTCCCTAGTGATTCTAAGTCTCTCCATTTGTGTAGGATGTGATACATGTACTAGTATGCACAAGTTCAACTCCTTCTCTCTTCTTAAGACAGTTGTAAATGTAGTTGCTGGTGGGGTTTAGAATACATGGTTTGTCTAATTGCGTGAGGAATGTAATTTTTTTAATGTTATTTAAATATCGAAAGTATGGAAACTTATCTTTGTACAGTGAACAGTCAACAATAAAATGACACTCGTCTTCTATCTTGTTTTAAATTAAGTGACAATATTGACAAATTTGGCATTCACCATTAATAATAACAAAAATATTTAATAAATGTTCATGTAAAATAAGAAACAATTTCTTTTAAACAACATATAAATCAACCTAGTACATGAACTTGACTGAAAAGAAATCATTGACTGGGTGATACAAGATACAGAAGTATGACAGTGTAGTTCTCTTTCCAACCACGCTGTATGTATCCCAGGATTTGTAGCCCCCTTCCACCTATCCACGGCCAGTACCGGGCATCAGCTACACGTGGTCTACAACCACAGCCATACAGATTTTTGGACAATGGAATTCAACTTGACTTTTACCAGCAGAGAAACTAGTGAGTAGTAAGAAGTGTAGGCAGGTCTACCTGTACGTAGCGAATAAATCTGCATTAAAGCCGCTTCCACCACACATTTGCATAATTAATGACAAATTTAAGTAATGCACCAGTTGTAAAGGTGAAATCATTTGGCGAAGATATGGGGTCGTGCATATATGTACTTTAGACGGACGTAGGAGTCAAAATATTGGTCTTTCTTGCTTATTTTCAAAGTTGACCTGAGCACGGTAATTTCTCCTTCAAAACGAATAGAGGCGATTATCTAAAACAATCAGCAGTATCTGTGGATTGACTGGTGTTAAATTTTCCCTCCTATTCGACATCAGAGGACGAGCCAGTTTTCGATGACAACACTTTCATCCCTCAAACAGAGGAAGACTTCACAGTCCACACAGCTGGGGTAAGTACGGACTATACTACGTTCTAAGCACTCCAAGTACCATGTATAAAGATGCTTTTATCACACAATGACCCCAGAGAAATACGACCTCTTAATTCTACGGAAAAATAACGTACTTGCTTGTGACTCCAAAGAAATACGTATGTGTCTCTCCATCTGTACAATCACCATATGTGGCGACGTCTTATTATTAAAAAAATGCTAATCAATAATGCAACTCTAACTGCTATTTGGAGGCTTTCTACCGTTTCTTCCATTTCTTTAGAACTTTGTGAAAATCAAGATTTTCGACTGGTTCACATACGACGAAAGCAATTTCTCGCCGTTCGGCTATAGGACTGATCGCAAAACGGCTTCTGGCGGTGGTGAGTGGTACTACAACACATCAGAAATATTCTGAAAAGTGTCCTTTTGCTATTTATCATTTACAGTAAATCAATCAACCAACCAAACAATCAATCAAAGAGTACCTCGAAGACGCGTATATATCCGGATCCAGGTATTGAGACCCACGCTACTGGGTGAGTTTTGTAAATGTCTAAACTGGCAGTGACTAAACGTAGCTGATGCTGTCTGAAACATCCAACCGTTTACAAACGTATCCAACTACTTAACTAACTCTTGTATTCACAAGAAATCAAGTATGTAACGTTAAACTATGGGGATTTACACCTTGTTTTGTTGTGTCGTCACACAGACATTCTGGATTTCTACCTCGCTGTTGATGACAATCTTCTTGACTTTGACTTGACGGCAGACACGGTGTACTCCTGTGAACCCACTCACCCCGACACCGTGGCCTCCACTAAGCTTTTTGTAAACAAGCGGAGGTAGGCCCACTTATATCGATATTGTTTCAAGTTCATGCGTAATACGTACATATTACCAGACTAGTGAATCCATTTACATTTGGAATCCACTATCTTTGTACTACAGTGATGTTAGTAGTCTTATTGATATACTGGTGATGACGACTGTGAAAATCTTAAGTTTGAAAATTAAATGTCTTCTCGTATGCAGGACATTTCCACTTGAAGACTGGCCATGGATCCCCTTCTACACCCGTCTTCCTCTGAAGGAAAGCGCAGCATATGTCAAATACACGTATTGGAACGTAAAGGTAATTGCACTGCACCTCTCTTCCCTTTGCTATTGCGAATTTTTTTTCAAAAGTTTGCTTCTCTCTATACGACCTTTTGCCACGTGGATTAGCATACCTTACGGAAACGTGGCTTCAGTAGTAAAGTAACGTCTGTACGAGTGACGGATGTGGAATGCGATTTCGAGTTATTATTTCAGACATTTTGATTTTGGTTCATGTCATATTTTCGGAAAATAATTACATCCTCTTTAAGGAATATGATGTAGAGAAGTAATCGAATTTTGATTCAACAGAGCGTATTTGTCGAGGAAATGGATGATGTCACGTCTTTCTGCATCTTGTTTTAGGTCGGGGAGGAGAATGCTGCTCTTAATGAGATTAAATGTGCGACCAATGGGCAAGTCTTCCGCACTCAGGTCATAGTGAACGGTGGGGACAACTGATTTTACTTTATTTTTAAAATGACTGTCTGTCTGTCTGTCCGTTTGTTTGTTTGTCTGTTCTACCACAGCTCAATATTCTAGACATGCCCGCCGATTAGATGAGGGTCAAAAACTTCATATTTCAACAAGCTGTAACCATATAATCAATTGCATACTTCCATTCACTGCGTCGTATGTCAGTGTCCACTGAGGCGTGCATTTATTGTTCTCTACAGTTTCTTATCCGATGCTGTTCGTTGCACCCCTCCCAGGTGCATCCTATCTCAGCAAGGTCTCGCTCTACAGTTCTCCTCCATGTCATGGCTTGTCCCCCATCTTTATAAGTGATAACCATTCGTATTTCATCGAACAATTGGGTGAATACCTTATTTGCGGCAAGGATTCAGTCCCAAACGTTGACAATCGTCCATACATAAAAAATGTGATCACGCATCACGACACTGGGCTATAAGATATCCAAACCATTTTTTCCATTTTTAGCCTGTCCCATCGGGCGGTTCGGGCGATTTTGTGCGGAGCGCTGCCAGTGTTATAACGGAGCCTCATGCCACAGCTTCAACGGGGCGTGCAGGTGCGCCCCTGGCTGGAAGGGAAGGAACTGCACCACAGGTGGGCTCTGCATGGAAAGCTGAAAAAACATTCTGCAAACTTTTCTCCAATGCGCTGTACACATTACGTTTCACTTAGTTCTGCATCATTTTACCCAGGAACGTCGTGTATTTGTTGTAGCTGACACCAATTTTTTCTTAACTTGAAAGTTAATCAGTGTTGGTAGAAGTACTAGTCATTATCAAACTATTCTAGCTATAATTTTGTGTTGACATTACAGTTAAAGTAGATTTTTTTTATCAGTATTCCCGGAAGTGCGCATCAACCCTTCAACCAGCGAACTGGCCGACTTGCGGTACGGACAGGAACTGCAGCTCACCTGCACCGCCAACAACCTTGACGTCACCGACATCACGTGGTCATTTAAGAGTGACGTTTCTGGTAACCTGCTGAACGTAACAAGCAGCAAGAAGTGAGACTTCTTTTGAAATTACCCAGATGATGGTCACATAACGTGATTCGCAGCTAAACTCCTGACTTAAAGCTAAACGACATATTGATGGTTCGTATCTACCTACTAGGGGGCTATAGTGTCAACTGACTTTAGTTTTTTTTATTAGAATAAAGAACTAGTGTAAAGAAACAAGCAAAAAAATACGTTTAATTGAGATATTGTGACGTAGTACAAAACATTTTTTTCCTTTTCGTCCACAGTTTTTCTGTTCTACACCTCAGCTCCCTACTGCCTGAGTACGAGGGTCACGTGGCCTGTGTAGCTCTTACAAACAATGGAGTGAAATACAGCGACATGGTGGACATCACGATAACAGGTATCCTATATCAACAGTTGTTTTCTTGGGGGGGGGGGGCGTATCGATGCTTCAGACTCAATTATGGGCAAATAACTGCAAGCTGCAAGACGAGGAGCAAGGGGATTAAAGGGAAAACACACACACACACACACACACACACACACACTTACTCACAAGTTCGCTCCCTCGCTTACTAACTCACTTACACACTCCCTTTCGCAGGTGCTCACTAAGTTCACTCACTCATTTTAAACACTCACACACTTGCTCACTCACACACAAACGTTCGCTCGCTCACTGATTTACTCGCTCATTTACCTACCCATGCACTGACTCTCGCACAGTCATTCTCTCACACTAGCTCGCTCACTCGATGTGGTATATTGCAATGATATAATGCCGTGCTGTGATATTTCAGGTTGCAAGGATAACCTTTACGGTGAGTTTTGTGACCGGGTCTGTAACTGTACCGAACTGGAGACCTGTAACCGGACCCTGGGCTGCATCTGTCAGGGGGAGGGGTGTCCGGGTGAGCCACTTTCATGGACGTTCTTTAAGTTCGATGGATAACAAAGGCTGGCCTCTGAATTCTGTTGTTCCACCAAAGCCGACCATGAGTATCTTTTAGCTGATCCGATTTGCCACAACTGAATCTTTAGCTCAGTGTGATGATAGTCACGAAGACATATCCATGGTTATCGTTATCATTCTTCATAGAGTTAAGTGTCATGGATTATGTACATGTGTTTCAGACAAGATTGCAGTTACGTTTATATATGTATATATAAAGGGAGAAGTACACATGGCGAACCCTATTTACAAGGCCAAGCAAGTAACGCATACTCTTTTCCAGAGCCGAAAGAACCGGACTCCCTCCTCCTGGCCATCAGCCTGTCAGCAGCCGGGTTGATTCTCCTCCTGCTCGGCGCCATCTTCCTGCTCCACAGGCACAACAACAGGCTGCGGGTCGGCAACATCGACGATCCGGAAGTCTTCCGACTCGAACAGAACCTTAAGGCAAGTTTTGACCTTAATATCATGTGGGTGCTGTGATTCAAGTACGAAGGCCGTGTGTACATTTGTTTTCAACTGCCTACTATGTTATTGCATAGACTTAGATTTACCATATGTATTTAATGTGTTAGATTAATTTATTCCTAGTCATATGAATAGATTATTTTCTAGGTTATTCTTCATAAAGCTATGACAATCCAGGATAAAAACTTACCTCACCCAAAGGACAAAGCTTGAAGTCCTATTCCCTTTATAATGTATGGGTGATTAGTAAGAACCTTATAAACTTTATGTAGATTAGAAATTTATAGAATACTGGTTGGATTCCAGGCCATGATGCCGTTCACAGAAGGCTCCTCGTCAGGCAGTATCGACATGGAGCTGCTGAAGGAACGGGAGATCCACAGGAGCAGGCTGCAGGGCGGACAACTTCTTGGAGAGGGCGCTTTTGGACATGTCGTCAAGGCAACGCTGACGCATCCTGAAAAAGACGATATGACAGTAGCTATTAAGAAACTCAAAAGTAAGTCTACGGTTGCTATGAATGAAGTTTACGTACGCGTGGTTCATTTTTAATTAGTAGTTTACTATGTTAGTTGAAGTGGTCATAAAATCATCTTCTCGTTAAGATTACAAAGTTAATTTAACTGGTAAAAACTTGCATAGAAAAGATTGTGTATTGTGAATTTCATCAGCCCTTCCGTTTTATCGGGCAATTTATTCCTTTATGTGCTAACGAATCTCAATCCAGACGATGACGACCCCCAGACCAGACAGGCCCTTTTGAGGGAAACCTGCATCATGTTGTTGTGTGGTAACCATGACAACATCATCGGGCTGAAAGGCATATGCTTTAGAGACGGTCAGTACAAAATCTTCGTGACTCATGAATGTTGGTTTTATGCATTGCTATTTGATCTATAGAAGGTTTGGGACTTACGAGTTTGAACCTTAATGTGTAGCTGTTAAGATAGGATTGCAAAAGTGACAGGTAGACAGAAGAGCCCATTTAATACAAGAAATTGTTGCGGGTCGTGTACACATTTCCCATCTGCTATGTGTCGTCTGCTTTTAATACATTGTTGCCCTATTGACACAAAAGTGTCAGTTATATAAGAAAAACATTCCGAAAATTATTGAGAACGGTCAAACAAGTCAAGTTTGTAATGAGTCCAGTCCACAGTTGCTCCTGCTCTTTTTCCCTGCAGGTCCGCTCCAACTGGTGCTGGAATATGCCGAACACGGGAGTCTCCTGCACCTGCTGTGGACGTTACGTGCGGAGTCCAAACTCAACAGGACCGTTCTGGTCAACAAACGGCACATCTTCGAGAACATGATGGTGGAAGTGTGCTGCGGTCTGGAGCATCTGGCAAGCAGAAGGGTGAGAAACTGTTTAAGATCAGTTCTACCATATCTTCCAGAAGATTCCTGGTTGAAGTACTATGTTTGGCGATTAGGACTAATACCTAATCTAGGAATTTCTTTCTTAGAGTTTAGACGTTTCTCATAATCTATTTGAAACGATTGATGCCCAAAACTGCTGTATACTGAGTTACCTGAATTCCATCTGTTCCCAGTTGGTTCACCGAGACATCGCGGCCCGGAACATCCTGATCTGTGGGAAGGGAACCGCCAAGATCGCGGACTTCGGGCTGGCTCGGGACATGTACGCTGTGGGGTACCATCGGCAGGACGGAGTAGGTTAAACTACATAAAAAGCATCGTTAGAATCCAGTGGACAATGAGACTAATTAAAGCTAATCAAGATTAAAGTATTGGTTTCTGTTCATCTGAGATCCTTATGGCTATACAGAAAAAGACAAATTCGTCACATCACTAGTAGTTACAAACTGCCTTCATGTTCCCCCAGGGTAAAGACCTCCTGCCGCTGAAGTGGATGGCGCCGGAGGGCCTGAAGAACGAGGCTAGGTTCACCCACAAGAGTGACGTGTGAGTATGTTAATACAGAGTGCGAACAGTTTAGACTGTCTATATTTGCCAAATCCATGTGCATGGATCAATCTTAGCTAGCTTGTTTTAGTTTGTGTAAATCGTTCTGGTCGTAAGTTGTGAGAAGATATCCTGGTGGCGATTACTCAAAGCCTGACGTTGGTTTTTATTTTATTTTCCAGTTGGTCGTTTGGGGTTCTGTTGTGGGAAGTTGCGCAGCTGGGCCGCACGCCGTACCCTGGGATGGAGGGGGCAGACAGACTGTATGATGCTCTGCAAAACCACTTCAGACTCCCCAGGCCTCAGCTGTGCACAGATGAAAGGTACGTCTCTGATGTTTGTGGAGAGGATAGGGGAGGGGTTACTCGCACTGTAGGATGATCTACTATTCCCTTACTAAAATGAAAGGCTTTCTGTGCAAAGCAAAGTTTATGTTTACATTTAAGTAAAAAACAGACTGGTAGGTATTCACTTTCCGGTACTGTTGACCCACTCCTGTCCTTACATACTCGGATGCGTTGCTTGTAAAAAGTGAGCGGGTCATTAGAATACTCCAGAAGGGTAGCAAGTCAAAAAGTTCAAATTGGGAAAGGTCATGGGTTGGATAATGACTATCCTTCTGTTTCCTATTCCCGCCCAGATACCAGCTGATGCTGCAGTGCTGGAAGTTTAACGAGAAGACCAGGCCGGACGCCACGACTGTCAGACAGCAACTGGAGGCAGACCCCAATGTGAGATATTTCTGCTGTTGTCTGTTGTCTGAATAGGGTAACTTGGCTGCCTATCGCCGTTACGCTACATCCAAGATTATACAACACCGTCTACATTGTATTGTTTTCCTGTATAATGCCTCGGATAGGACGTTAAATGGAGGTCCCGTGTCTGGGGAGAGCCACACCCCAGGCACGTTAAAGAACCCCCACACGTGCGATGGTGCGGTGTGCGATGGTGCAAGTCCTTCTGTCTGGAGTTGGTGGTTCACTTCAAATCACCCGGATGGAGGCCTGGCGAACCTCTGTCTCGTATCAGCCACATGGTAATTTACATCATTCACCCGGACCGGAGACCTGGCGCATCCCCGTCTTGTAATTAGCCATACGAAAGGGTATATCACCCCGTCGTGTGTAAGCACGTCGACCGATGATGATGGTGATAATGTTGCATGTCGTTGTTACTATTAATACAATGCTTTTGTTTGTAATTCTTCAGGGCTTCTTCTACTTCAGTACACCTGTGGCTGCAACAGAGGCACCAGTAACTCCGGTTTGAGACCGCAGTAGATGTCAGAAGAAAGTCGACTAGTACTTGTGAGCACCGCTAGGAGGCGTGCATGAGCCTCCAGTCATCCCTTGCAATATGGCGACATTCAACACACAAACATGGCACCGGAAAAGGAAACGACGTAAAATGAACTATATCCCACAATAAAAAAAATTCAATTGCAGTGATATGTTGTGACGGCCATTTTAGGTGAAAGGTCATGGGATGAGAATAGCCATATAGAATGTTGCATGATATCATCATCCCATAACGGTAGGAGAAGAAAGCTGTAGTTTTAATTTGCTTCTTCATTTAAAGTTTCCTCAACGGGTCGAACCAGGTGTAAGGATTATCTGCTTCATGTTTTTAATATAGAATCTTAGTTTGGGTATCCTTCAGTTTCTAGACACTGAAAACGGCAGAAACACATAGAATTAGTTTCCCTTTATGCCGTCATGGTTAAGTTAATGTTTCAGTTTTCTTCTAGAATCTTGTCCATTTATATACCACGTGTCATTAATCTGGCCTAAGCTTCAATACCTGTATGTATAAAAAAAAACTCAAAAAATGAGGATTGTGTACAGGGTGCTACCGATGGATTTGTTCGTACATTCGGAGTTTACATACAGTAGAATCGCAAACCACTCGAACCCGTGTCCGAGATGTTCTGTTTCCGCTACTTCTTCTGGAACTTTGTTTTTCAAATAAACTGTATCAATGAAAATTACCATGAGACAAGGAGACATGAAGTTTAATATTGCTGAAAGGTTGTTTTGTCAATTAGCACGTGTAACGTTAACTCGGAGTGAGTGAGTGAGTGAGTGAGTGAGAGTGAGTGAGTGAGCGAGTGAGTGAGTGAGCGAGTGAGTGTGAGTGAGAGAGAGTGGGTGAGTGAATTAGTGAGTGTGAGTGAGTGAGTGTGAGTGAGGTGGGTGAGTGAGTGAGTGAGTGAGTGAGTGAGTGAGTGAGTGAGTGAGTGAGTGAGTGAGTGAGTGAGTGAGTGAGTGAGTGCGTGAGTGAGCGAGCGAGCTACACGTTTGGAACTTTGATTTTCAAACTAAACATATCCATGAATGTTACCTTGAGAGAAAAAGACAAGCAGGTAACATCACAGTGCTAAAATGTAGTTATGAAAATGTTTTTGTCAATCATTACATATAACGTAGTTCTAGGCAGTGTTTCGCAGGTGTAGTTATAGCTATAGCCTGTGTTGACACAATCTCTCGCTGACTGGGGTTAATGACCCCCTCCACGAGTGTTGACACAATCTTTCGCTGACTGGGGTTAATGACCCCTCCCCTCCTCGAGCGGCGGCAATTGTAGGGTCGGCCGCTAGGGGCGCGATTTTAGTCAGGCTTTAGTTATAGATATATCAACAGAAAATGAAATAATATTAAACGATCAGAATCAAACAATGGAGTCCGACATAATCATCGCGGCAGTACTATTCTTACGTTACAGAGCCCAAACAGTGCAGTTTTCACCAAAAATGTGAATTTTACAGTTCCTTCATATGGATTTTTCATGTCCGATTGCAAAATGGACGCCCCTTGACGAGATTCATCCAAAACACACAAATGAGCCACAGTATCAAACAGAAGTCTCCCCATATGCTGCTCTGGGAAGGTTTTAATCCCTCTGGTCAAGGATTTTAATAACGTTATATAACGTCCTTGGTCTGATTATGTGCCAAATGGTACCTCGGTTTGTGCGGAAATAATTCATATAAACCGGGTTACTGTTTTAGTGATCCAATATCGCCCCTCTGTCAGCTTCTGATTAAGCCATAAAAGATGTCTTTATGAAGACACGATCGTGGAAGTTCTGAAACTCTTTCGTTTCCCAGGATGTTGTTTTAGCTCACACTAACAGCCATTCTCTGCCATTGCGTAATCACCTACAACATGGGTTTCTTTCTTCTTTCGTTAGGGCTGCCGCCCTCATCTTATTGAGGATTCTGCTTTATTCTTTCCAACATATATACTTATTTCCATGAACGGTTCCTTTCACATAACTTAGAGATCAATACAATCTGTTAGCCTTTTAATAGATGCGTCAAAAAGACAAGAAAAAAATTCGTTCACTCCATAGATTGTTCTTCTAACTCACGCTAACAGTGCTCCTCTCTTACTGTTCAATCACTTGTAACAGAACACCTCCACACAGAGTTTCTAGTGGCACAACAATTTCTTCTTCTCCTCTAACGTTTTTAGACACTTCAAATTGCGGGACCAGCACAATCTGCTAGTTTACCTCTATGATACCGTCATGATTACAGTTATGATAACGACGAGTTCTTCAGTGTCTATGTGCTATTTCTTTCCTCTCGTTTTCACAGTCTGAGATAGTGTATAAGGAGAGCTTTGTTTCTAATGAGCACCTAGGCTTTAATACAAAAGACACTGAAGCTAGGAAATACTAATAAAAAGCTACGCAGCATCTTGTCAGCAAAGTTGACGATGCTGTTTCTTCCCCTCTGCGTGGAAGTATAAATTGTGAGAAAGAAATTTTGAAATAATTTCAGGGTGTAAGATAGTCATATTCACCCCGAGTTTGGTAGAATTCCTCAGTTTGAAACTTTTGAGGGTTTATTTCGATATTTTCCCACAGAGGTTGCATAACTTCTTTTAAAGGTAATCTTTGAAATGGTTATGAAATAGATTCGAGTGGTTATGAAATAGATTCGAGCTGTTATGAAATAGATTCGAGCATGACAGGTGTGTTTACAGTTACAACAACAACAACTGAAATAAGATCCCAGCATAATTGTGGGCACACCAGGGCCCTTCTCTAGACATGACATCGTCGTGATTTTTCTACCTTACCCTGCTGGTAGATATTTATATGTAGGGAGGTTTACCCACATTTATACTTACACTGTTGAAATCACATCCAATTACATCAGCCAATCATCCTTAGATTTGTAAATGATGATTTTCGTAATGTTTTCTAATGGCCTTCAAAAACTTTATTATGTAAGTTTTCTAGTCACTTGGATTTTAGCCGACGTCCGTGCTTTACAAGTCTAGTCCAACTATAGTATAAACAAGCAGCGAGCTTACATGTGGGTACTGTAATTCTCCTCTCATTATCTTTCAATTTTGTTATCTTCCTTGCAAAATGTACGATTATCCGAAAATATAATAATCATTATGTAATATGATTATATTACATGATTATATACTAATTAAAACACGCAAAAGAAACAACCGGAACAAACAACCAGAAGCTCCCCCATTACTGGCGAGTTTTTAATCCTTCTGGTCAAGGATTTTGCCTCCCTGAATGCACAATACACGCTAACAAACTTGATAAGAAATTGAACAAATGAAGAAGATCTCCCTTGCTGATAACACAGGGCCCGCTCACTCAGTTATTACATACATATAACAACCTGAGAATTTTTTTTAATCCTTCTTACATAAGTCACTCCGTGGTTACATCACCCTTCGGTGGTTACATCACTCTGAGGCGACACATTGCAGAGAAAAATTTGAAGATGGCATGATTTCAAGGCTTTCCGTGATTGGATGTCGCGCCCACCTTTTACTTGTCACCTCATGTAAGCTTGAATTTGATTGGTCGTATGGAGAGGTAAAAAATTGCATAATTGCCCACTTCTGTCTAGAAAAGCCCAGTAGCAGATCCATCTCCGCATTCTACGCTGTTGTTGTACTTCAGCCACGTCGGACGTTTCTTCGACAGTCTTCAATCTTCACCGTGAGGTCTTCACTTCATCAGTGACTTCGTCAGTTTCTTCGCCCGTCAGTTAAACCAGGTGAGTTTCTCACTTCTGTTCTGCTTTTTAAATCAATCTGAATGACGCCGATGGCTTCCTTTTCGAACTAATTTTCTGCTTTCTAAATTGGCCTGAGTGTCACGGATAGCGTCCTTTACTGAACAGGGACGCCAGTTTTTTGGTAGATCATTACTTGTTTCTATGTTTTTAAGCGTTTGTTCCAGTATCTTTGTGCTTTTCACTAGATCTTAATCTCATTATGTTCGTCTAGAATTTTATTTTGAATGTTGGGTAGGGCTCAAAGTGTGTCTTGTCTTGTTGAAGCAGGTATTGTTTCCATTGGCATGTTTGTTAAGGCTCTAAACAGGCAGCTTGAAGTAGTTAAGAGATCGTAGTTTAGCGGTTTTATCTACAGTTTAGCGGTAGGTTTGACTCTGCCGTGAAAGTGTTTCTTGTCTTGTTATAACACGAATCAGATACTGTTTCCAGTGGCAGGTTTGTGTGTGGACAGGGGTTTAGCGTAGTTGTGCTTGGGCCAAGTTGTGATGATATCTGATAGATGGTCAGATGTTACTATTTCAATTATACACGTTTCTTTGGGCCACCTATAGCTAGCGGCTTTCCGTGTTTGAAATGTGCTCAAGGCAACGGATTGTCTCGCAATTATGTCCGTTTCTTCCTATGATTGTGTAGACGTTACAGTAGCGGCGTTTTTTTTTTTGCTTTTAGTGCTAGTGCTATTTTTTTTACCTGGTTCAGTAGTGTAAAGTAGAGTAGATCTATTTCTGAAGCTACCGACATGTTTTGCTCCGCAGTCGTCCCTCAGTGAGACATCTGGAGCCGCGTACACGTGCATGTAACTCCCATGTAAAACTTGAATTCAGCCTGTTACTTGTTTCAATAGTGTTACCATGTATTTCCTTATGTATATTCACTCAAATTTCTGAATTACACTTTAATTTCGTTAGTAAGTTCTCATCTGAAAAATATTTTAGTCATGTTGGCTGGAGATAGGGTTCCGAATCGAGAGGAATATGTGGAATTTAGGGTACGCTGATGCGGGACACAGTAAAATTAGCCAGGCTTCTGTTTGTGTTGGACCGCTCAATCAGCTTACGTAGAAAACTCTGGGCCCCTAATTACACAACCACGCCCACAGAGCTGACAGTCATCAAACCTTGGAATCTATTTCAGATTGGTCTTTTTTGACAGCTTTAGATTTATTCCAGTGGCTGCTTTTGCCGTGTTGCCGATTCATAAACATTTTCTAGTCCAGTCGTTAATGTTTGCTATGCGGCACAAGCCTAAACAATTGACTCAGGTCTCTCTTTTTTCTCCAGACCGAGAAACATGAACCCTACAACGCTGTTAGCCTGGGGAGTGGCGGCCCTGGTGCTCCTGTCCGCTCAAGCGGCTCCTACAGGTTAGTTTAGTTGTTATCTCCCACCTGCTGTGCTTGTAAACATTTCTACTGTTCACAGTGTGTGCGCTATCATGTACTTTACGCAGTGTACTACACTGCTCTCTCCCCCTTCTACCTCTGAATAATTGTTCCTGTTTGTATATTGTCAAACGTTGTTTTTTTTCTCTTCCTAATGCATGGTATTGTTGTCTCTGTTTCCTGCAAGTAACATATCATTTCTGCCTCTTCTATGTTTCAAATTGGACAACAACCTGGTAGTAAAGAGGATGGGAATTGTATGTCCCGTTCATCTTGTTCTCAAATCTCACCTGGATTATCTTCATGGTGAATAACATTTTCCTTCCTTTCTCCAATGTTTCTCCAGAAAACATCGAGCCAGCAGAGGAGGATTTTCCCCCTCAAACCCAACCGTTTGTCGAGATCGACCAACAGGCGGGTAAGGGAACCCACTAAGCTCTTTTGATACTTTGAACGTAAATGAATGTCCAGTACATGTGCCAATCCTTTAACACACTCCCAAAAACATTACATAATCTACTGACTCTTTCCAAAGTAAAACACATTTCAAAATATCATAGCTTTGGTGGAAGGAAGATAGCGTATCAACCCTTAAGCTGCGGGAGTTCATGCTGTCAGTGCCAAGTTTGAAACTAGCTTGCGGATATACCCGTGTCAGAGTAACGGCTTTAAAAGTCTGCTGTGCAGGATCGGGTGGATTTTTCATGTCTGTATTTTCTGTACAAAGTCACAGAGAACCCCTACCAGACGTCGACTGAGCTGCCCAACCCAGATCCGTCCTTCGAGCATCTGGTGCAGGAGATCGCCCGGGAGTTCAATCCCAACCTGCGCTTCCAGAGCTCAGCGGTCATGGCCCTGCAGGAAGCCAGCGAGGCCTACCTGGCTATGGTCAAAGAGGAGGACACCGAAGAGGACACCGAAGAGAACACCGACCTATAATAAACATAGTATTTACCCACTGTTACTGTAACACAACCCAGATCCGCCTCATGTAACAGTAAACAGTTCATATATGCCCCATACCCTCAGATCCTAGTAATATTTTTTTTAATTTTTTTTTATTCATAAGAAAGTTATTTTACAATTGTATTGGCCCTGTACAGATATGAATTGTCTATTGTCTATCTAAATCAAATCATAAGAATATTCTAGTAGTATACTGTGTCATCTTTATTTTCTGTTAATCGTTTTTCTTTGTTAGTAACAATGTTTATTGACTGTCATCGAATCTGATTTCTGTTTTAATGTAAGCTTAACTACAATCTACTTGCTACCATAGGATATCTGTAACACAACTTGTGTGATGATAATACCAACTTCTATGTTAGCAACAATGTAATTTACTGTCAGCGCTAACAGACTGAAGGTCGGACTCGCAATGTTGAACAAGAAAAAAATAAAATTCATCCTTGAATGAAATAACTTGTTTGGTCTTTTCTCCAATGGCCCTGTCATTGTTTCATGAGATAATTCAGAAACACTTAAGAAATGGTTGAGGATAAATTAAAGTTCAAGATAAACTTTAAAGATTCAGGATTAGACCACAATACAAGACAGTCAAGAAAGACTAAAGAAATTGATGAAGACGACACAAAATGGTCATTAGATAATTAAGAGCTCTACGTTTTTGCCATGTCGCACGAAAAGGGTCTGGTATCTACAGTTTCAGTTTATCAAAAGTCTACGCCTGATAAGTTCACAGTTTTAATCTAGTAACATTCCTGACAACAGAATTAACATCGAAATCTAAGTGAAAATAAGTTGTGGAGTATGTAGACCATGTAGTGGGGGGAGGGGGGAAAGGTCAAAATCCTTGACCAGAGGGATTAAAACCTTCCCAGAGCTGCATATGGGGAGACTTCTGTTTGATATTGTGGCTCATCTGTGTGTTTTGGATGAATCTCCTCAGGGGGCGTCCATTTTGCAATCGGACATTGAAAAATTCATATGAAATAACTGTAAAATTCAAATTTTTAGTGAAAACTGCACTGTTAAGGCTCTATAACATTAGAATAGTACTGCCGCGATGATTATGTCCGACTCCATTGTTTGATTCTGATTGTTTGACATCATTTCTCTAGGACAGGCCTACAATTGCAATTGCCCAAACTAATATGACGTAAAAACAAACAAAAAAATGACGAATTTCAGGTACACACACGGTCAAAGTGGTGGAGGGAAATTTGAATCAGCGGTAAAAATCAAGCATTTGGAAGCGCCAAAAAGCAGTTACTCAAGCAACTGGATATGATTTTGGAAACGGTTCAGACGTTTCGGATAGTATTCACTATCCTTCGTCA
>NC_049986.1:23608038-23619537 GCF_000003815.2 Branchiostoma floridae | reverse complement strand
ATATCCAGTTGCTTGAGTAACTGCTTTTTTGGCATATCTTATTACCTGGATGTCTCATCTTCATCGATGTAAGCATTTGGAAGATTTCAGTCAGTAATATGGAGTTGGTTTATCAACAATCTGGGATTTCATTTCCTGTTGTTTTAGCTATAACTACACCTGCGAAACACTGCCTAGAACTACGTTATATATCATAATTGATCACAAAAACATTTTCATAACTACGTTTTAGCACTGTGACGTTGCCTGCCTGTCTTTTTATGTCCTGGTAACATTCATGGATATGTTTTTTTTAAAAAACGTTTTGGGGCACAATCTGAAACTGTTCAATAAGTCTACTGTTAACAGACATCTTTCTTCACAATACAGTATTGTAACCCAAAACGCTTTGATTGGCTCCACGAGCCTTGTTTTGCGGTGAACTCTAAGTGAATGAAAAAAAAAATTCCAAAAGTGTAGCTCGAATCTGACGTTACTATGACGTATAAAGCTCACTCATTATATAAGGTAAAAAAGTCGCCATCTCTTCTTCTTGCCCCCTTTCTAGACATGTGTCTTGTATCTACAGCGTTTTTATTTTGCGAACATGATATCGTACGTTTGACACTCGGCTTGTTTTAAAATTCTTTAAACGCGCTGGGCGGTCCGTGTGGGGAGGGGAACATGCCGCAAATTGACAAATATGTCGTAAACGTATATCGGTTCTGTGACAAAATAACCTATGTGCCATGCAGGGACGGGATTACACTTAGGTATTCTCCAAGCAGAGGTTGGGTCGCTATAGTATAGAGATATAGTAGTGGTCGGGATATTTTCCGGCTTGGTCTCACAAGGCATCGAACGTTTTCTTCTGTTTCTTTTCTTGTGATTTTTCCTTTCTTTTCCCTTCGAAAACGTCTTCGAAAATGTGGCTTTTATAGTTTACTATGGGTCCATTGATAGCACCAATGGTCATTTGTCATTTTTAGATGTTTCAACTTTTTGGGACTGACAATATTGAATGATATGACCTTAATAGTCTGTGTAGTGCGTTTGACCCAAACCTACAGCAACAACAAGTAGATTTGGTTACATCATGATCTGAAGGGACGATAGCATTTATTGTATAAATAGATGTACGCACACATGAACTTTGACCGCGTTGTGATGCAGTGTCAACTACGAGCCACCAAAGGGTGATGTAACTACAGAGTGACTTACGTAAGAAGGTTAAAAAATTCACAGGTTGTTATATGTATGTAATAACTGAGTGAGAGGGCCTTGTGTTATCAGCAAGGGAGATCTTCTTCAGTTGTTGTTTCTTATCGAGTTTGTTAGCGTGTATTGTGCATTTAGGGAGGCAAAATCCTTGACCAGAAGGATTAAAAACTCACCAGTAATGGCGTTTGTTCCGGTTGTTTCTTCTGTGTGTTTTAAATGATTATATTTTGGGATTATCGTATATTTTGCAACAGGAAGATCAAAAACATTGAAAGATAATGAGAGGAGAATTACAGTACCCACATGTAAGCTCGCTGCTTTTTTATACTGTAGTTGGACTAGACTTGTAAAGCACGGACGTCGGCTAAAATCCAAGTAACTAGAAAACTTATATAATAAAGTTTTTGAAGGCCATTGGAAAACATTACGCAAATCATCATTTACAAATCTAAGGATGATTGGCTGATGTAATTGGATGTGATTTCAACGGTGTAACTGTAAATATGGGTAAACCTCCCTACATATAAATATCTACCAGCAGGGTAAGGTAGAAAAATCACGACGATGTCATGCCTAGAGAAGGGCCCTGGTGTGCCCACAATTATGCTGGGATCTTATTTCAGTTGTTGTTGTTGTAACTGTAAACACAGCTGTCATGCTCCAATCTATTTCATAACCACTCGAATCTATTTCATAACCACTCGAATCTATTTCATAACAGCTCGAATCTATTTCATAACTTGTATGTACTGTGTGTGTTTTTAATGAGCCCTGTAAGATTAGCTCAATGAGCTAAAGGGTATAACAATAAACTCAATAAACTCAACTCAACCACATTTCAGCAACAATTAATCACGAAAACTGTTCTAAACTAGCTTTAAAAGAAGTTATACAACGTCTGTGGGAAAATATCGAAATAAACCCTCTAAAATTTCAAACTGAGCAATTTTACCAAACTCGGGGTGAATATGACTATCTTGCACCCTGAAATCATTTCAAAATTTCTATCTCATAATTTATACTTCATCGCATAGGGGAAGACACAGCATCGCCAACTTTGCTGACAAGATGCTGCGTAGCTTTTTAGTATTTCCTAGATTCAGTGTCTTTTGTATTGAAGCCTAGGTGCGGATTACAAACAAAGCTCTCCTTATACACTACCTCAGACTGTGAATACGAGAGGAAAGAAATAGCACATAGACCCTGAAGAACTCGTCGTTATCATAACTGTAATCATGACGGTATCATAGAGGTAAACTAGCAGATTGTGCTGGTCCCGCAATTTTAAGTGTCTAAAAACGTTAGAGGAGAAGAAGAAATTGTTGTGCCACTAGAAACTGTGTGTGGAGGTGTTCTGTTACAAGTGATTGAACAGTAAGAGAGGAGCACTGTTAGCATGAGTTAGAAGAACAATCTATGGAATGAAAGAATTCTTTTTCTTGTCTTTTTGATGCATCTATTAAAAGGCTAACAGATTGTATCGATTTCTAAGTTCAGTGTAAGGAACCGTTCATGGAGAATAAGGAAATATGTTGGAACGAATAAAGAAACCCATATTGTAGGTGATTACGCAATGGCTGAGAATGGCTGTTAGCGTGAGCTAAAACAACATTCTGGTAAACGAAAGAGTTTCAGAACTTCTACAATGTGTCTCCATAAAGACATCTTTTATGGTCTGAATTAGAAGCTGACAGAGGGGCGATATTGGACCACTAAAACAGTAACCCGGTTTATGAATTATGTCCACACAAACCGAGGTACCGATGTCCAGATTCTGGTCTATGTGTTCATAAAACGAAACAAACCTGTCGTGACCATTGTCTGACTTACATTTTCAACACTGGATCAAAATGTTTCATCTAACTGTGTCTTCCCGGTTGCTTCCCTTTATTGTGTCATAGTACTTTCGGGATAAAGTCAGTGATTGAAAAAAATCGTGAACCTGCAATCCTGTCGTGCATCAAGTTGTCGAGGGAGGGGGGCAAAATCATTGTCCAGGGGGATTAAAAACTTCCTAGTGACGTACCTGAGATAGTTCCGTATATATATGTGGTGTGCTAGTGTTTGTTTCTGTTCGTTTTCTGCACTATACGTTTGTTTGGTCTTCTTTTTTCTGTCTGTTTTGAATTAAATTTTTTAGGAGGCATCCATTTTGCAATCCGATGATAAAAAAATAACTTAAGATGGAATAATTATAAATTTTATACTCTTTAGATAGAGCTCTACATTTTCGAAGACGTTTCCGATGGGAAAGAAAGGAAAAATCGCAAGAAAAGAAACAGAAGAAAACATTCGATGTCTTGTGAGACCAAGCCGGAAAAAATCCCGACCACTACTATATCTGTATGCTATAGCGACCCAACCTCTGCTTGGAGAATTCCTAAGTGTAATCCCGTCCCTGCATGGCACATAGGTTATTTTGCTACAGAACCGATATACGTTTACGACATATTTGTCAATTTGCGGCATGTCCCCCTCCCCACACGGACCGCCCCGCGCGTTCAAAAGAGTTTTTAAAACAAGCCGAGTGTCAAATGTACGATATCATGTTCGCAAAATAAAAACCTTGTATATACAAGATACATGTCTAGAAAGGGGACAAGAAGAATAGATGGCGATTTTTTTTTTAAATTTTATATAGTGTGAGCTTTATACATCATAGTAACGTACGTGTTGTCGTACAGGGGATAAAGCCGGACCCCAAAAAAACAACAGCCCACTGTTAAGTGTTGTACATTTTGAACCTTAAATATTTACAGTTAGTTAAATATTCAATTAATATACATGACGATTTTCAGCGTAATTGATGACGTCATTTCGAAATCTGAGTTTTGATTGGCTAATTTCGGAAGAAATCGGAAACGGGAGCAAAAACAAAGCGTTTTCCTTCGGAAACGTAAAAATAAATTGACCCATTGTGAAAACGAGGATGCCATTGTTGCCAACATGTTTTGTTGTTGTTTCCTTGTGGGTTCTTTTACCTCAACGCTCACGTGGCTTTGATGAAGTCACAAGTTCACAAACACTAGGAATATGAAAAAGTGATGCAAATATGCTAAAAAAATTGTTGTATAGGCCATTCACATTAAGGTTTTGTTTTGGAGAATATTTCAATTTTGGGGCTCAAATCTTACGTAGTTTAAAAGTTAGAATTCAAAATTCTATTTAAATAGTTGAAAATGGTTTGTTGGTGCCTTGCACTTGTACTCATCATAAGGCACATTAACCTAAATAACTTCATAAAGTGACTAACTTCTCCTATGTGTAGAATCTTACCCCTGACGATTTGGTTAAGTCATCCCTATTTGCTATTCCTGTATCCGATCTTATATCCCATATTTTCGATATTTAGGTACAAAAGCGCTCAGGCCCCTTTCCACTAGACGGCGATCGCCCTGCGCTCTCACTGTGACCTAAATAGGATATTTGTAACCTTCGCTTTCACACTGGGTATTTCATACGAAACGTAAAAGGGTGACTAAGAAGACAACAAAACACACCAAGTGTAAAAAAAAAAATCGTTTCTTTTCCATAGAATTCAATTTTGAGGTCGCAGAGAGAGCGCGTCGAGAGCGCCGTCCTAGTGGAAAGGGGGTATCAGTGAACAAACTGGCACGGTGTGTGCGTATTACGTGTATAACAAGAGGAATTGTCAGGCAAAAACCTCAGGCTTCAGATATCATTTGAGTTTGACGTCCTTTATTTTTGCTTGCATCTTTCCCAACAGAAACACGTGTGATTATATAGGCGGACACATCAGATATCATTAAATTGGTTAACGCTAGTCATGCAGCAAGAATCAAACGTAACAGGTTGGTTCTTCATATTTTGAGAAATGTTAACAACGATGTAACAGGTCCAGAGCAATTCCCATCTGTTTTATATGTATACACAAGAGTAAGTATATGCAGGCCACTGTTTGAAATCATATAAAGGAATAAACGCTATAATTTACGTCTACAACATTTGAGAAATATGTGTGATCGTGTTGGGTCAGACACTTTATTTCTTTTTAATCAGTACAAACGGGCCTGAATGTTTTCATCATTACCGATGATATGCGGTACATACAATACAAAGAAAACAATCATATGTCACATTACAGAAGCCTCGAACATTCATTAAGCACATTATTGTGATCCAAAAAAAAACGTTTACATCAGCTCATATATACATCCAAAAAGCGTTTTCAGGCACTTAATTAGTAGAAGGCTTAAAACCTTGGTTTAGGGGAACCTTTCTCTTCGAGAGCTCGGGCCATGTCCACATAGGTAACTCTAAAGCGCCCTTCGTTCATGGCGAATTTCGTTGCGAGGTGGATCACGTGCAACAGGAATTCCATAAAGTTCATACCGGACCCGTAGATTTGGAAGAAGTGGCTGAGGCCGCTACGGCGAACCAGACGATGGATGGCGGGCTTGGTGATGCCCTGGTTAGTGTCGGCGGTCTGGAGCTGTTGGCGGTCGAATTCGATGTCCTCCTGTTTAAAAAAGTGTGAAAGCCACAGCTGCATAAGATATCTTTATCATCATGCAAATAACCTTACATAACTTACATTTTGTAAGTTACATTATATCTATACATGAAAATACCTTTCTCTCTCAGGCAAAATCTATTTGGTTCTATTTCATGCAAAAAATTCACATGGATGGCTTCAATTAAAAAAGAAAAAAAATCTTACCCCGAGATCATCTTTAGGTGCTGCGGTGACCACCATCACCATGGCGACGAACAGCGCGGCTTTCAGAATCATCTTTCCTCCTGTCTTGGTCTTCGGGATGAAGTAGAGAAACAGCCTAGATCTGGAGCAACAACAACAAAAGAAAACGTCAGTCAAGTATCATCGACATATTGTAGGTAGCGCCTCACCGGAATCTAGGACTCAGGTAAAAAAAAATCAGATTTATTTACAAAATTCTGCAATGAAGTAGGCAAGTCTAGCCAAGCAACAACGTGGCAATAAGATAATCAATCCGGAGTAAATGGCATTGCTTTTGAAATAAGACTCGCCAGAGTAAGCTAAACGTTTGAAAAACAAATAACGTTTCATTCATAGCTTGCTGCTTAGCAACACATGCACCAACAGAAACACAAACGCAAGCACGCTGGCTTTGCAAAGAAAACAAGTAGGGGAGTACAATGTAAAAACAACGCTTGAATCAGAAATGTCGTCGCTGTTCAGTTGCTTATATAAAGGAAGCTAAATGGGAAAATGACATAGTGCTATAATGCGCAGAAACATGTAATAAGCCAGAAATACTCGAAAACACGTAAATGGCAGTAAACAGACAAATGCTGCTACAGCGGAAAGAGACCCAACGTTGGGCCACACATATCTACTGAGCTAAAGAGATACGCGAAGAAAATACAAACTAATTCACCTTGTATTTTCTATGGCACGAATACAAACTGGGGAATCTTCCGCGGTTCCACTGTGCAACGTATCTACTTAAATACTTGTCAGAATCATAGAATGCACATATCTACAAGGATCCATCGTTAGGTGACTACAATGTTCTTCAGTTATCGAGTCATGAAAAATGCCTGTGCGCAACAGAAAGACAAATAAACCAGTGCACTCTCCGTCTTACCGCACTGCGGTTACTTAACATTTACCGAGCCATAAAAACACCTGTTCACAGCGGAATGACAAACGAGCCAACACATCCTCCGTTTTACAGACATTTACCCAGCGATGCATGTGAAAAAAAGCTGTGCAGAACAGAAAAAGGAAACTAACTGGGTCACCATAATTGTCCCCACCGAGCCTTTAAAACATCTCTGCGCAACAGAAAAACAACCAAAAAAGCACATCCTCTGTTTTACAGCTATCACGTTAGATTTACCGAGCAATGTATATGGAAAAAAAAACAGAAAATACAAACTGACAGACTCCCCCTGACTGCTCCTACAGCTCGCTACATTACCGAGCAATGCATATGGAAAAAACACTTTGCACGCCAGAAAATACAAACTGAGTAGCTCACCATAAGTTCCTACAGTTTGTTACATTTACTGAGCCGTGGAAAAACTTCTCTGCACAGTCGAAAGACAAATCAGCTCATCCCCCGTTTCACCGAAGATATCTTACATTTACCAAGCCATGACAAAACGTTACACAACAGAAAGTACAAACTGACTCACTCATTCATCTTGTTCCCGCACTTCAGTACATTTACTGAGCCTTGAAAAACATCTCCACACACCGGAAAGACAAACAAACACACACACCCTTTTACCGCAGATATGAAAAACACAATGACAAACCAACCAATACATCCTAGCCTTTACAGCAGTTATTTTACATTAACCGAACCATGCAAAACCCAGGTGCACATGAAAAAACAAATTAACGCATTCTCCGTACGCGTTTTACCACCGTTATCAGTACTTCAGTGACTCAAAGGTTGAATATCAAAGACCTAACTGACCATGAAGACAAGAACCAAGAGTAGGATATAAAGGAGGAACAAAAAATCTTCAGTCAGATTGCAAGTCACATACCAGGTTTGTCGATGAAGACAATGACGACGTACGTAGCTGACGTGAAGAACAGCTTTGGATGAATTAGCAAGCCGGTTATCCTGTCTTATAGAACTACACGAGCTTATGCAACATCTGTGATTACAGCTACAACCAATCGGCGAGCAAAAAGCATAACGGATGAAGGAGAATTCTTATTACACAACCAGTAGGTACTTACATTGCTTACGCAAGCAATGTGAGTAGCTATGGGTTGTGTAATAAGAATTCTCCTTCATCCTATATTCTACCAACCTGATGAAACTATTTTCGGAAGAAAGCATAACCTTGAGAAAGCCTATCAGATTAGAGCTAACATAAAGCAACTGGACGAAAAAAACAGCCAGAACCAACCAGCTACCTGAAAACATAGCCTGCCCTTGATATAAGATTTTACATAAGATATCAAGCCAGAGGACTTCGGCCGGACGGTCACTGCGCCCACACACACTTCAGCAGGTCGACGTGAGAAGATATTATGATATAAGAGCAAATCAGTTTGAGAAGATGATTGTAACTTTACGCTGATGTGTACTGATCTAACAGATAAAGGGTTGCTTATGTAACGTTGCTTATTTTAGCTTTTAGAGGAGTGTATTTTTTTCCGGTCAAAAATCTTACAGAATTCCTGCTCCTTATTCTCCAAGCACGGGTTGGTAAGGAAAACCGTGACATTTTTCTTATAATATATGTACAGCAAAGCCATCCTTATATTTGTTCATTCAAGTCTTTCTCCAATGCTGTTATTTGAAGCATTGTGATTATGGAGACCACTTTGATGTCTCTTAATTTTTATAGCAGAAATACTGATGTTGATTAAAAAGAAGGGCGACAAAAGGACGATACGAAACTAAATTCATGTTCAGTAAATGAAATATGAAGTATCGGCGCTTTTTTCTACTACAGATGCATTCCAGATGTATTACAAATGAATTCCTGCCATGCCTCCATGCTGACCGAAAAGAGCGTCAAGACGCCCGTTGTTTGTTAACGGGGTAAATTGGAGTAGAAAACTTTGAAAAGAAATGAACATTCTCCAAAACACTTAGATAGCGGTATGGTCTTCTTACAGCTACCCTTTTGCCACTTGCACCCGTTGTTAACAGGTTTAATTTCTGAGATTTTTAAACGTTTGAACATTCTGATGAAAAATTGTAACATAACTGACATTACAACGTACATCACCTTATCATTATGACGGTAGGTAGACGGAGAATCAGTGGTGAAAATCTCTTCCAGTAGAATAAGGTAGGAGAAATGGCAGCGATATCATTTAAGGCCCTGGTCTGTTTATAATGTAGGGAATTGTAATTGTTGTTGTTTCTGTAAATCCTCCTGCTGTGCCTTAACACTGCAAATATTATCTACGATGAACCATATTTCTGTAAGACTTTTACACAACAACTGTAAAATAAAACTGTTTCCAACTGAGAAGCAATCTTTCATTTTCAATTTCAATATTCTTGTGTAACATCGTGCTAAGGATATTTAGGTAAGTCCTCAAAAATTTCTAACAGACACTTTTAAACAACATCTGGTTAATAGGACATTCTAAATAGCTGAATATATAAGATTAGAACCTGCTTGCTACAATTGACATGTCTATTACTAGTGGGGTCCTGGGTTAAAATCCCGAGTTCCTACCAATCCTGTGCCCTTGAGTAAAGGCCCCCTCTCACTTGACGTGCGGCACGCTTGCGGCATTGCTGCGTTCGAAAACGCAGATGTACCGCCACGGAACCTACAGGTGCCGCAAGCAAACCCAGAGGTGCCGCAAGCAAACCTAGAAGTGCCGCAAGCAAGCGCGACGTTTTTTAAAAAGTTTAAAAATAACGCAAGTGGCAAGATGCCGCAACAGTGCCGCAACAGTGCCGCAACAGTGCCGCAACGGTGCCGCAACAGTGCCGCCACCATGCCCCAAACAGTATCAAGGATATATTTTGCCTATTTTACACCAAGAATCAAAAGTAAACATCCTTTTATCACCGAAAAACTATTTTAGATGCATTTCTAATAATTTTACAGTGGTTTTCGATCCAGTAAAAACACTGCGAATTCCAGAAAACTTACCTTGTATCCGTATTCAGAGTTAACTTAAAAATACATCTTTTGATTTTTGGTAGCCTGCCGCCGATAAAATACAAAATTGCAGTCATTCAAACCGATGGGCCATATTTTTCTCACTTTTTACACATATGATAGACTTAGACATCAATAGGCTGGCAAGCCATCCGCCGACAATGAAAATACTCCGCGTCATACAAAATAAGTATGAAATATCAAGCATTTTCATTTTAAAAATTTGCAAAATTGGTGAATAAACATATTAACATACATAATTACACATAACGTTACATGGTGCAAAACGTACACATCGATTCAAATCTGGTATATGGTTCGTGTCCGTTCATTTGGGTCATTTCCTGTACAGTAAAAGTCGTTCAAGGTTATTTATAGCATATGTATCATATAATTCATTATCATAAGGGAAATCTTTTCATTATAAATCTCATTTTTGGGCATTCTCATCATTTTACAGTGATTTTTCATAAATTGACAACGCTGCAATTGCCAATAACATGTTCATTCAGTTTAGAAACGCAACAGTGCCGCACGTCAGTGTGAGTGCAAGACAAAATCGGCGAAATTAACACAGCAGTGCCGCAGTGAACGAACGAAGCAATGCCGCAAGCGTGCCGCACGTCAAGTGAGAGGGGGCCTTAAGGCACCTTACACGGTTGTTCTTACTCTACCCAGGTGTAAAACTGGTACCTGACATGGGGAGGTAAAGGCGGTGGGAGGAGACTGTTGGGCTCCTCCTTCGAATTCCACATCGTACCCTAGTACCTATTAAGTATTTATATCACAATCCAATGCCCTTTATACCCCCCTCACATTAGGCGAAAATCGATCGGACGACGAGTCTGCGAGCTCTACATTACGAGGAGGCATGATCCTGAAGGGAAGGGGGGAACTCTGCCATTTCCTCGCCGGCAGCAGGGTCATGCCTCCTCGTAAATTTAGAGCTCGTAGACTCGTCGTCCGATCGATTTTCGCCTAATGTGAGGGGGGTATAAAGACTTTATTTATATAACAGGCAATGATACCGGTGCTACGGTTACCTTTATATATACTAACTTTGCAATTAGTGGGGTAAATGCCTGGTAAATTGCTACACATAGATAGAGTATTAAAACACAACTTTATCAACTTTCCTGATAAACTGCCCGTAACACTCAGTTTCAATCTCCTTACTTTAGTGTCTTCTGTACCAAAGCGTACAGGAAATCTTAGTGAGTCGTGAAACAAACCCCGGCGTTTCAGAGATATGACTATGTAAAGGCCCCCTCTCACTTGACGTGCGTGTTGGACGCCCGTTTGAGGCACTTGACATGGTCACATAAAAAAAAGATTAAAAAATTGCGGTGGGCTAAATCAGGCTGTGAAAGGTGTCCTCGTAATCCCCACGAGTTGTTCTATCTGCCTTGTGAATCTCAAGCGATGGACTTTTGCGAGAAAGTATATATTTGATGTCAAAGTTGACCGATTTTCGACAGCTTTTTCCTATGGTTTCGCCATTGTTTTCAAGCCGAAATACGCACCGTATGGGGGTTTCGGGGTGTCCGCTTAGTGGGCGAGGTTCAACTGTTTCCGGGTCACGCTATACCGTTGCGGCAGTCACTCGGGACCTCACTCGGTAGTGTACACAAGTACTTTTGATGGTGCTGTCAGCGGTTTATCATGTTACGAAGTAATATTGAAATGTCTTTGAAGTAT
>NC_049986.1:23596539-23603971 GCF_000003815.2 Branchiostoma floridae | reverse complement strand
CATGTTCAAGAGACAAACTGTGTCAATTTGAATGACACATTATAGAACAGTGCTGTAAGAACATTATATAGCAAACTAATAGCGAAAAACGTGTTCAGGAGACAAGCTGTGTCAATTTGAATGACACACTTACAGAATAGCGCCGTTAAAACAGTATATAACTAACTTAAAGCGAAAAGTGTATTCAGTAGACTACCTGTGTCGATTTGAATGACAGATTTATAGAAAAGTGCTGTAAGAACTGTATATAGCGGAAAACGTGTTCAGGGGACAAACTGTGTCAATTTGCATGACATACTCACATTATAGCGCCGTAAAAACAGTACATAGCTAACCAATTTTAAAAAAAAACGTGTTTAGGATACAAAATGTGTCTATGTGAATGACACATTCATAGAACAGCGAGGTAAATTTATTTTGACGAAAGTTTGCTCTAACAAAAACTTTTTCAATCGGATGATCATACTATTCAATTATCGCTTTACTTTACTTGTGTGTCATATGGATTGACACAGTTGCCCTCCTAACGAAGTTTTCTGTTGTAAAATGGCTATATGCAGTTCTTACAGCGCTTTTCTTTAGGTGTGTCATACAAATTGACACAGTTTTGTGTCCTGAACACATTAGCCGTTAAGATTTAGTCATACATTTGTATGCTATACGTTCGGCGCTATTCTACAAATGTGTCGATACAAATCGACACAGCTGTGCTTTTGACTACGTTTTCAGCAATGTAGTTGTTAGGTACAGCCCAAAGTACACTTTTTACCAGTGTGTCATATAAATTGACACAAATTCTTTACTGTCCAATTTTTTCCGTGATCAATTTTACACACGTTAAACAGCGATTTTTTAATTGTGGGTGATATAGATTGACACAGTTGTCCCCCGGAAAAACGTTTTCCATTTTTAAGACATTTTTATGCGTTTCAAAAGTGTGTCATAGTTAGCTATATACAATCCTTACGGCACCATTATGTAAGTGTGTCATTCAAATTGACACAGTTGGACTCCTGAACACGTTTTTCGCTATCAGTTAGCTATATACATTTCTTTCAGCTTTGTTCTATAAGTGTGTCATTCAAAGTGACACAGTTGGACTCCTGAACACGCATTGCACTTTAAGTTACCTATATACAGTTTTTTACAGCGCTGTTCTATGAATGCATCATTCAAATTGACACCGTTTGTCTCCTGAACACGTTTTTCGCTATTATTTAGCTGTATACAGTTCATTCAGCTTTGTTCTATAAGTGTGTCATTCAAATTGACACAGTTTGTCTCCTGAATACGTTTTCGCTATTAGTTTGCTATATACAGTTCTTTGGGCGCTGTCTACAAGTGTGTCATTCAAATTGACACAGATTGACATTTGAACACGCATTCCGCTTCAAGTTAACTAAATTTTATTATATACAGTTCTTACAGCGCTATTCTATAATGCGTTGTGTCATTCAAATTGGCACAGTTTGTCTCCTGAACATGTTTTTCGCTCCTAGTTAGCTTTATACAGTTCTTACGGCACTATCATGTAAGTGTGTCATTCAAATTGCCACAGTTTGACTCCTGAATACGTTTTCCGCGATTACTTAATAGCTATATACAGGTCTAACATCGCTGTTCTATAAATGTGTCATTCAAAGTGACACATTTTGTCTCCTGAACACGTTTCTCGCTATTTGTTAGCTACATACAGTTCTTACGGCGCTATTATGTAAGTGCGCCATTCAAATTGACATAGTTTGTCTCCTAAACACGTTTATCGCTATTAGTTAAGCTACATACAGTTCTTACGGCGCTATTATGTAAGTGTGTCATTCAAATTGACACAGTTTGTCTCCCCAAGGAGGTCTCCCGAACACTTTTTCCGCTATTAGTTCCCTGTATACACTACTTACAGCACTGTTCTATAAATGTGTTATTCAAATTAACACAGTTTGTCTCCTGATGTCTACGAGAATGGCAGTTATTTCGTTCGGAAGGGACCTTACAACCGTTGCAGATTCAGCGCAACGTGGGCCGAGACGATACGAACAAACACAAACTTAAAAAACGTTCTGCAAGTTCAAACATACTTTCGCCAAGAGTCCCTTAACAAACCTAATTTAACAATATGCGTAAGCCTGACTTGAATCCTCCTCTACCGAACCTACATTGTAGCGCAGACTGAGACCGTCAAGATACCTGGTGACCCGCGTTCAATGACCTTACTCGTACGACCCGGAAGTATATTATCGTAATCGGTTGCACGGAAACCCCCATGCAGTGCGAAATCGAGGCCGAAAACAGGCATAAAGAGCCAGTTTGAAGGCTAACTTTGACTCTTCAAATCTCATCCCGAAATAATATTTGAATCAACACGAGTACTGTAGGCGATAGAACAACTCGTGGGGATTACGTGGGCACCTTTGACAGCCTGATTTGGGCCACCGCGATTTTTTAATCTTTTTTTTACGCGACC
Organism: Branchiostoma floridae; assembly: GCF_000003815.2. NCBI lineage: Eukaryota > Metazoa > Chordata > Leptocardii > Amphioxiformes > Branchiostomatidae > Branchiostoma > Branchiostoma floridae. The sequence goes on along the minus strand of NC_049986.1, from coordinate 23,601,510 downwards.
ATGTCAAGTGCCTCAAACGGGCGTCCAACAATGCGGCACGCTTGCGGCATTGCTGCGTTCGTTCACTGCGTCACTGTTTTGTTATTTTCTTCGATTTTTTATGATTCACATATTGCGCAATACGTAAAAGTGTAACATAAAAGACGACAAAATATACAACAAGTAAAAAAATTCGTTCTTTATCTCTGAAATTCGTTTGAGCATCTTCCGAACGCAGCAATGCCGCAAGCGTGCCGCACGTCAAGTGAGAGGGGGCCTTAAGATGGCGCTGGTTTACCCACGGAGCGATGATTAGATCTTGATTGTTTGTTGTTTATAAAGATGCACTTGCGAAGCCTGAACACTTCATATAGTACCGATTGACTACTAATTGACAAAAACTTTTTGACAACCTGTAACTGCATTTAAGCAATATTTGCAATTTCTCAATAAGAAAGGAACCAAAACCACTACGTTTGTCATATTGCAGCTTGGATATGGCAGCATCACTTACAGGACAACTAAAAGAATCCAAGTAATATTAAAACTGATGATATAATATGAAAGTTGGTTATTTCTACTTTGCAATCATTGGGGAAATCTCTACCAGCAGGACTAGGTAGGAAAATCACAGAAATATCCTTTCATGAGAAAGGCCTGTTTTTCCACTTTGCAGGCCTTTCGCCTCTAGTTGTTATAGCTGTACAAACAGCCCGAACGATGCCTATAACTGAAAATAACATCTATGCCATAACCATATTTCAGCTATACTTTCCTCCCGTAGGAATCTGTGTGTCATATCCTATCTAAATTGAATTCTAATGGTATATCAAATGCCATATGAGCTTATCAACAACGAAAAGGTCTCATACATAGACTTTCTGAGACTCGAAACACAAGAGGACCGAAGATGCCCATAGATGCAGACACATGAAGTACTCATGAAGTCATCAAACGTTAATAACGTGAAGTACTCATAGAGGAAAACTAAATGTCCCTCGTCTACGTAGATTGAAGTCTAGGAGAGAAATATATATTGTGACGCTCGAAACATAGGAAACCCGTGTTACAACTGATTGCGCACCGGGAAAGGTTGACAACGTGGGCTACGATAACAATCGGTTAAATGAAAGAATACTGAAAATCATACGATACGGTAATTGGCAAGAAATCCTACTTTCTTGATTTCAATCAGAAGTTAAGAAGGAGACAATATCAGAAGCAGGACACACATAAAACAGTAACCTGGGTTTTAGCTATGATGATTATGCGGGCAGGCCCTGTGTCATCAGAAAGGGAGATCCCCAGTTGTTGCATAAGACTGAGTTTGGTAACATGTATTTTGCAACGAAGGGGCAAACTCCTTGACCAGAAGGATTAAAAACTTCCCATGGCATAAGATTAGATAACTTCGCACGTGGAACGTGTGTCACTTACAACGGGGATCTTCCGCTTGTTTGTTCGGGTTGTTATTTCTGCGTTTATGAAATGAAATTATTTTGTAACCATGGTGCTATACATTTTGTAATCGGATGATTGAAAACTTGAAATATAAAGATGAGCGAATTAAAATATCCACATAAAAGCCCTTTTCTTGTTTTATTCTAATTTTTGTATACTTATCATGCCCGGGTGTTTGCCCAAATCAAGTAATTAGAGCATTGACAGTTCGACCAGTAGAAAATTTTGAGTACATAACGGATATAATATCTACGACTGAATTAAAATTTTCTGTTGTCTTTTAAAATTATCTGTATTCTTTTTAATTAAAAGATGATAATTTCCGTGATTTTTTAAGATTCACCCCGCAGTTTTTAATGATATCAGTGAGAGTAAAGCAGCGACGAAAATAACGAAAAACTACCATACCTCCTATTACACTGTTGTGTATGATATGGAATGGGTGGAGGGGAAAGGGAGTGGGGTGGGGTGGTCAAACTGCTTGTCCAAAAGGCTAAGAACAATCCCCAGTGTTGTAGCTGAGAGAGCTGCATACATGAACTGTTTGTTTGCTTCGGTTGTTTTTCTGCACGATTTAATTGTTAAGAAGACATCTATTTTGCAATCTGATGATCAAAAGCATCGAAAATGACGGCAATAATTTGAAAATTCGCCTAAATTTTTCAGTGACAACTGTTCGATACTTGCTCTGTAACGCCACGGTGCGAAAAGGGTTCTGTTTATATTCTGTGTTTATTTGATAGAATATCGGGTATCAGTTTGAAACTCCAGTGCTACCCTAAACCAAAAATGACTAAATAGAAGCTAAACGAACGCTTATTAAATGAATTTACGTTCGAAGCATTCGTATAAGAAATTTTAACAACTAGACAATAAAAGAGTTTCCGAGATGTCAGTAGGTAACAAGCAGCTGGTCCATTTATAATCATGGGTGATTTTGTTTCCTGTTGTTTTGGCTATAACTACACATGCGAAAATACTTTTGCATTATACATACTCAGATACTTTCCAGATGCATTAAAATGTATTAGTTTTGGAACAATAGTTTTATATCAGTCTTAGAAATCAGCTTAATGTCTTAATGTGTATTTACTACTTTTGTATCTGTACACCTGTACTTAGCCCGATAGGGCATAAAAGTACTATGAGGAAAAAATCATTGCAATCCTGCTTCCATGCCGACAACAAAGAGCGTCAAGATACTACTAAAATCAGGACGTTACTTGCAGATTTGGTATCATGGTGATATTTCCGACGGTATAAAAATGAAACGAAAAGAACTTGTAGACTTTTAACCCAGACATGTTTGTGCATGTACATGGCACATATTTGTCTCGGGTGTTATTTTAAGGTGAGTATAACGCCCATTATTCGTTAACGGGGTAAATTGGAGTAGAACACTGTGAGAAAATCAATGGTGTCCAAAAGACTTCAATAACGGTATGGACTTGTTACAACTACCCTTTTGCCATTTGTGTGTGTTGTTAGACCGACAGGTTTATTTAGTTTTTTTTTTTTTTAATTTTCACGTGTTTTAAAAATCTCAGGATAAATGCCAACATAGTTTACATGGCAACGTAAATTACATCATCATTATGACGATAAATAAAAGTTGAATTAGTGTTGAAAATCTTTACCAGTGGTGTAAGGTAGGGGAAATGGCAGCTATACCATTTAAGACCTCGGTTTGTCCGAATTGTGGTGGTTGTTTTATCTGTAACTACAACTGCCATTAGCCTGTCTTGACACAATCTCTCGCTGACTGGGGTTAATGACCCCCTCCCACTAGGGCTGCGGCAATATTGTAGGGCCGGCCGCTAGGAGCGCGATTTTAGTCAGGCTACACCTGCCATGACCAAGCAGTGCAAATAGTATCTAGATATCTACAATATACCATATTTCGGCAATACTTTTACACCATATCTGTAAGATAAACTGTTCCCAACTGCGAAACAATCTTTACGGTTCAATCTCAATATTCTTGTGCATCAGTTAAAGATCAAGTAGATCCTCCAAATTTTTTTAAATGAACACTTTTAAACAACGAAAAGGAAGGAGAAATGGCAGCTGTACCATTTGGGCCCTGGTTTGTCCTTAATGTAGGAAATTGTAGTTGTTGTTGTAGCTGTAACAACAGCTGCTCAGCCTAAACAGTGCCTATGACTGGACAAAGTATCTAAAATATACCAAATTTCAGCAATACTTTTGCACAAGATTTGTTCAACTGCGAAGCATTCTTTTAATTCCAATATGAATGTTCTTGTGCAAACTTATGTTAAGAGTAAGAAGACCCTCCAAAATTTCCAGATGAGCACCTTTAAACAGCACCGGGTCAATGGGACGGTCTAGAGACCTAAATATGTATGAGATTAGAACCTTTACCTTTCTACAATTTACATGTCTATGAGAAGTCTGGTCGCGAGGCGTAATTGCTGGACTTCGGGTCCTGGGTTCAAATCCTAAGATGCTACCGATCATGTGCAATTGAGTAAGGCACTTTACAAGACTTTTCTTACTCTACCCTGGTGTGAAATGGGTACCTGACATGGGACGGTAAAGGCGGTGGGAGGAGAGTGTTGGGCTCCCACTTCGAATTCCACATCGTACCCTAGGCACAGTGGATAGCTATTTATTTATTTATTTCATCTTGTAACGAATGGGTAGCCCATACAACAGTGCATAGTTGATTTCCAAGGGGGCCCATCAAACATACATGTAAATAACAGGTACAGGACAAAACGTGGTAACAATCAGTCGATCTTTGAACACCCAGGGACAACATACAGTACAGAAAACATAAAACCGGTGCCCTTTTTGCACCCGTTGTTAACTGGTTTAATTTCTGAGATTTTTAAACGTTTGAACATTCTGATGAAAAAATGTAACATAACTGACATTGCAACGTACATCACCTTATCATTATGACGGTAGGTAGACGGAGAATCAGTGGTGAAAATCTCTTCCAGTACAATAAGGTAGGGGAAATGGCAGCGAATTGTAGTTGTTGTTGTTTCTGTAACTCCCCCTGCTGTGCCTAAACACTGCAAATATTATCTAGGATGAACCATATTTCTGTAAGACTTTTACACAACAACTGTAAAATAAAACTCTTTCCAACTGAGAAGCAATCTTTCATTTTCAATTTCAATATTCTTGTGTAACATCGTGCTAAGGATATTTAGGTAAATCCTCAAAAATTTCTAACAGACACTTTTAAACAACATCTGGTTAATAGGACATTCTAAAAAGCTGAATATATGAGATTAGAACCTGCTTGCTACAATTGACATGTCTATTACTAGTGGGGTCCTGGGTTAAAATCCTGAGTTCCTACCAATCCTGTGCCCTTGAGTAAGGCACCTTACACGGTTGTTCTTACTCTACCCAGGTGTAAAATTGGTACCTGACATGGGGAGGTAAAGGCGGTGGGAGGAGACTGTTGGGCTCCCCCTTCGAATTCCACATCGTACCCTAGTACCTATTAAGTATTTATATCACAATCCAATGCCCTTTATGCCCCCCTCACATGCA
>NC_049986.1:23589909-23596405 GCF_000003815.2 Branchiostoma floridae | reverse complement strand
ACTCAGAACAAGTAAAAAAATTCGTTCCGTATCTCGCAAATTCGTTGAGCATCTTCCGAACGCAGCAATGCCGCAAGCGTTCCGCACGTCAAGTGAGAGGGGGCCTTAAGATGGCGCTGGTTTACCCACGGAGCGATGATTAGATCTTGATTGTTTCTTGTTTATAAAGATACACCTGCGAAGCCCGAACACTTCATATAGTATTGATTGACTACTAATTGACAAAAACTTTTTGACAACCTGTAACTACATTTAAGCAATATTTGCAATTTCTCAATAAGAAAGGAACCAAAACCACTACGTTTTTTCATATTGCAGCTTTGACATGGCAGCATCACTTACGGCTGGACAACTAAAAGAATCCAAGTAATATTAAAACTGATGATATAATATGAAAGTTGGTGATTTCTACTTTGCAATCATTGGGGAAATCTCTACCAGCAGGACTAGGTAGGAAAATCACAGAAATATCCTTCCAGGAGAAAGGCCTGTTTTTCCACTTTGCAGGCATTTCGCCTCTAGTTGTTATAGCTGTACAAACAGCCCGAACGATGCCTATAACTGAAAATAACATCTATGCCATAACCATATTTCAGCTATACTTTCCTAGCCGCCCGTAGGAATCTGCTGTGTGTCATAGCCTATCTCAATTGAATTCTAATAGTATATCAAATGCCATGTGAGCTTATCAACAACGAAAAGGTCCCATACATAGACTTTCTGAGACTCGAAACACAAGAGGACCGAAGAGTGCCCATAGATGCAGACACATGAAGTACTCATGGAGCCATCAAACGTTAAACGTGAAGTATTTATAGAGGAAAACTAAACATTTATGTGCCCCGTCTCCGTAGATTGAACTCTAGGAGGGAAATATATATTGTGACGCTCGAAACATAGGAAACCCGTGTTACAAGCGATTGCGCAACGGGAAAGGTTGACAACGTGGGCTACGATAACAATCGGTTAAATGAAAGAATACTGAAAATCATACGATCCGGTAATTGGCAAGAAATCCTACTTTCTTGATTTCAATCAGAAGTTAAGAAGGAGAAAATATCAGAAGCAGGACACACACAAAACAGTAGCCTGGGTTTTAGCTAGGATGATTATGCGGGCAGGCCCTGTGTCATCAGAAAGGGAGATACCCAGTTGTTGCATAAGACTGAGTTTGGTAACATGTATTTTGCAACGAAGGGGCAAACTCCTTGACCAGAAGGATTAAAAACTTCCCATGGCATAAGATTAGATAACTTCGCACGTGGAACCTGTGTCATTTACAACGGGGATCTTCCGCTTGTTTGTTCGGGTTGTTATTTCTGCGTTTATGAAATGAAATTATTTTGTAACCATGGTGCTATACATTTTGTAATCGGATGATTAAAAAAAACTTGAAATATAAAGATGAGAGAATTACAATATCCACATAAAAGCCCTTTTCTTGTTTTATTCTAATTTTTGTATACTTATCATGCCCGGGTGCTTGCCCAAATCAAAGTAATTAGAGCATTGACAGTTCGACCAGTAGAAAATTTTGAGTACATAACGGATATAATATCTACGACTGAATTAAAATTTTCTGTTGTCTTTTAGAATTATCTTTATTCTTTTTAATTAAAAGATGATAATTTCCGTGATTTATATGATTCACCTCGCAGTTTCCCATCATACAAGTAAGACTATAGCATCTACGAAAAGTACAAAAACCTACCATACCATCTACAACATACACTGTTGTGTATGATATGGCATGGAGGGAGGAGGAAGGGAGTGGGGTGGGCAAACTACTTAAACAAATGGCTGAATAATCCCCAGGGTTGTAGCTGAGAGAGCTGCATACACGGAGCGTTCTTTTTTTGTTCCGGTTGTTGTTGTTTTTACGCACGATTGAATTTATGCAGTAAGAAGACGTCTTTTTTTTTGCAATCTGATGATCAAAAGCATCGAAAATGACGGCAATAATTTGAAAATTCGCCTAAATTTTTCAGTGACAACTGTTCGATAATTGCTCTGTAACGCCACGGTGCGAAATGGGTTCTGTCTATATTCTGTGTTTATTTGATAGAGTATTGGTTATCAGTTTGAAACTCAAGCGCTACCCTAAACCAAAAATGACTAAATACAAGCTAAACGAACGCTTATTAAATGAATTTACGTTCGAAGCATTCGTATAAGAAATTTTAACAACTAGAAAATAAAAGAGTTTCCGAGATGTCAGTAGGTAACAAGCAGCTGATCCATTTATAATCATGGGTGACTTTGTTTCCTGTTGTTTTGGCTATAACTACACATGCGAAAATACTTTTGCATTATACAGACTCAGATACTTTCCAGATGCATTAAAATGTATTAGTTTTGGAACAATAGTTTTATATCAGTCTTAGAAATCAGCTTAATGTCTTAATGTGTATTTACTACTTTTGTATCTGTACACCTGTACTTAGCCCGATAGGGCAATAAAGGACTATGAGGAAAAAATCATTGCAATCCTGCTTCCATGCTGACAACAAAGAGCGTCAAGATACTGCTAAAATCAGGACGTTACTTGCAGATTTGGTATCATGGTGATATTTCCGACGGTATAAAAATGAAACGAAAAGAACTTGTAGACTTTTAACCCAGACATGTTTGTGCATGTACATGGCACATATTTGTCTCGGGTGTTATTTTATAATTAAGGTGAGTATAACGCCCATTATTCGTTAACGGGGTAAATTGGAGTAGAACACTGTGAGAAAATCAATGGTGTCCAAAAGACTTCAATAACGGTATGAACTCGTTACAACTACCCTTTTGCCATTTGTGTGTGTTGTTAGACCAACAGGTTTATTTAGTTGTTTTTTTTTTTTAATTTTCACGTGTTTTAAAAATCTCAGGATAAATGCCAACATAGTTTACATGGCAACGTAAATTACATCATCATTATGACGATAAATAAAAGTTGAATCAGTGTTGAAAATCTTTACCAGTGGTGTAAGGTAGGGGAAATGGCAGCTATACCATTTAAGACCTCGGTTTGTCCGAATTGTGGTGGTTGTTTTATCTGTAACTACAACTGCCATTAGCCTGTCTTGACACAATCTCTCGCTGACTGGGGTTAATGACCCCCTCCCACTAGGGCTGCGGCAATATTGTAGGGCCGGCCGCTAGGAGCGCGATTTTAGTCAGGCTACACCTGCCATGACCAAATAGTATCTAGATATCTACAATATACCATATTTCGGCAATACTTTTACACCATATCTGTAAGATAAACTGTTCCCAACTGCGAAACAATCTTTACGGTTCAATCTCAATATTCTTGTGCATCAGTTAAAGATTCAAGTAGATCCTCCAAAATTTCCAAATGAACACTTTTAAACAACAAAAAGGAAGGAGAAATGGCAGCTGTACCATTTTGGGCCCTGGTTTGTCCTTAATGTAGGAAATTGTAGTTGTTGTTGTAGCTGTAACAACAGCTGCCCAGCCTAAACAGTGCCTATGACTGGACAAAGTATCTAAAATATACCAAATTTCAGCAATACTTTTGCACAAGATTTGTTCAACTGCGAAGCATTCTTTTAATTCCAATATCAATCTTCTTGTGCAAACTTATGTTAAGAGTAAGAAGACCCTCCAAAATTTCCATATGAGCACCTTTAAACAGCACCATGGGACAGTCTAGAGACCTAAATATGTATGAGATTAGAACCTTTTTGCTACAATTTACATCTCCATCACAAGTCGGGTCGCGAGGCGTAATTGCTGGACTTCGGGTCCTGGGTTCAAATCCTAAGATGCTACCGATCATGTGCAATTTACAAGACTTTTCTTACTCTACCCAGGTGTAAAATTGGTACCTGACGTGGGGAGGTAAAGGCGGTGGAAGGAGAGTGTTGGGCTCCCACTTCGAATTCCACATCGTACCCTAGGCACAGTGGATAGCTATTTATTTATTTATTTCATCTTGTAACGAATGGGTAGCCCCTACAACAGTGCATAGTTGATTTCCAAGGGGGCCCATCAAACATACATGTAAATAACAGGTACAGGACAAAACGTGGTAACAATCAGTCGATCTTTGAACACCCAGGGACAACATACAGTACAGAAAACATAAAACCGGTGCCCTTTTTGCACCCGTTGTTAACTGGTTTAATTTCTGAGATTTTTAAACGTTTGAACATTCTGATGAAAAAATGTAACATAACTGACATTGCAACGTACATCACATCTGTTTCGAAAAATATCTTTCATCTGTTCAAAACAAATTGTTTAGAAATGACCTAACGAGACTAAGGATTAGTGCACACACCTTATACCCCCTTTCCACTAGGACGGCGCTCTCGCGGCGCTCTATCTGCGACCTCAAATTTGGAAGAGCGCGGTGAGAGCGCGACGGGATCGCCAAGGTCGCCATGGGAGCGCGCAGAGAGCGCGGTGGGAGCGCCATGGTCGCCATGGTCGCCATCACCTCCGCGACTGTTTTGAACCTGCTCAAAACAGTCGCCGTGAGAGCGCCGTGGACAGCGATCCAACAATGAGCGCAGAGAGAGCCCCAAGAGAGCGCGCAGCGAGCGCGGCGAGCGCAATAGGTCTCAACAGTGGTTTATGATGCCAATTTAGCTAGGACGGCGCTCTCACCGCGCGCTCTCTGCGCTCTCAACTGCGGTTTGTGAAGAAGTTTATTTGACATATAGAGAAAACCCGGAGAAATGTCCCAAATTTATCGGTGATGAACAATTAAACAAACTTAGATGAAATAAGCAAGGTTTAAAAACAAAGGTTTATCATTTCTCTACTAATTTTTGAATTTCAACATGATGACATTAGGTTTTATTGTTCTCCATCTGTACGTTTAGATTATTGAAGTCCCATTTTCAATTAAATTGAAGTGTTTCGGTGTTGTATGATTTACACCAATAACGTGGCAATATATTTATAGTGAACAACCTACATGACAGATTTCAGAAAAAACAGCAAGAGAAACGTGTATATTTCAGTCTGAGTGACTGTACAGTGATCAAAATTGGATTTGTTTACAGCCTTGATTTTATACTTTGAATGTTATGTAAGACGTAAAATCGTAAAAGGATGACTTCAGAGATACCAAAATACACTATACGTCAAAAGATTCGTTCTTTATCTCTGAAATTCGTTGAGTAATCTTTCGAATCTTTGCTAGCTCATAAAAAGATGCTGACATTTGAGTTTTTGTCGCGATGAGAGCGCGCTGGGGTCGCCGGAGAGATTCCACTAGAGCAGCTTTTTCCGACGTCGCGGCGCTCTCACCGCGCTCTGGCCAATTTTCCATCGCAGCGAGAGCGCGGTGAGAGCGCCGTCAAGTGGAAAGGGGGCCTTACAAATTGAAAAGGGCCGACACTACAACATACCAGCCAATGAGAGACTTTGTCCCACATGCCATAATGACATAGAAAATGAATTTCATTTTGTAATGGATTGTCCGACTTATGAAGAAGACCGTCAAAAGTTATTTCAAAGTATTGTATGTAAGTCCTAAATTGTACTACCACATGCTAGGTCAGAGGTATTCCATTTGATATTATCATGTCCTGTTCATATATCTGCCTACGTTGGCCAATTTATTTACAACTCATTGCAAAAACGAGATAATGCTTTATGATACTCACTAGATTGTTTATACTGTTATATTATATTACATTAGTTGTTAGTTATTTGTATTAGTATATAGTTGTTCACATTGCCATACATTGTAACTGTTACAATTGTTGCGCAATAAAGTTATTCATTCATTCATTATCATTATGACGGTAGGTAGACGGAGAATCAGTGGTGAAAATCTCTTCCAGTAGAATAAGGTAGGGGAAATGGCAGCGATATTATTTAAGGCCCTGGTCTGTTTATAATGTAGGGAATTGTAGTTGTTGTTGTTGTTTCTGTAAATCCCCCTGCTGTGCCTAAACACTGCAAATATTATCTAGGATGAACCATATTTCTGTAAGACTTTTACACAACAACTGTAAAATAAAACTGTTTCCAACTGAGAAGCAATCTTTCATTTTCAATTTCAATATTCTTGTGTAACATCGTGCTAAGGATATTTAGGTAAATCCTCAAAAATTTCTAACTTTTAAACAACATCTGGTTAATAGGACATTCTAAAAAGCTGAATATATGAGATTAGAACCTGCTTGCTACAATTGACATGTCTATTACTAGTGGGGTCCTGGGTTAAAATCCCGAGTTCCTACCAATCCTGTGCCCTTGAGTAAGGCACCTTACACGGTTGTTCTTACTCTACCCAGGTGTAAAATTGGTACCTGACATGGGGAGGTAAAGGCGGTGGGAGGAGACTGTTGGGCTCCTCCTTCGAATTCCACATCGTACCCTAGTACCTATTAAGTATTTATATCACAATCCAATGCCCTTTATACCCCCCTCACATTAGGCGAAAATCGATCGGACGACCAGACTGCTAGCTCTACATTACGAGGAGGCATGATCCTGAAGGGAAGGGGGGAACTCAGCCATTTCC
>NC_049986.1:23581103-23589630 GCF_000003815.2 Branchiostoma floridae | reverse complement strand
CTTCTGTACCAAAGCGTACAGGAAATCTTAGTGAGTCGTGAAACAAAGCCCGGCGTTTCAGAGATATGACTATGTAAGATGGCACTGGTTTACCCACGGAGCGATGATTAGATCTTGATTGTTTGTTGTTTATAAAGATACACTTGCGAAGCCTGAACACTTCAAATAGTACCGATTGACTACTAATTGACAAAAACTTTTTGACAACCTGTAACTACATTTAAGCAATATTTGCAATTTCTCAATAAGAAAGGAACCAAAACCACTACGTTTTTTCATATTGCAGCTTGGATATGGCAGCATCACTTACGGCTGGACAACTAAAAGAATCCAAGTAATATTAAAACTGATGATATAATATGAAAGTTGGTGATTTCTACTTTGCAATCATGGGGAAATCTCTACCAGCAGGACTAGGTAGGAAAATCACAGAAATATCCTTTCAGGAGAAAGACCTGTTTTTCCACTTTGCAGGCATTTCGCCTCTAGTTGTTATAGCTGTACAAACATCCCGAACGATGCCTATAACTGAAAATAACATCTATGCCATAACCATATTTCAGCTATACTTTCCTAGCCGCCCGTAGGAATCTGCTGTGTGTCATAGAATATCTAAATTGAATTCTAATAGTATATCAAATGCCATGTGAGCTTATCAACAACGAAAAGGTCCCATACATAGACTTTCTGAGACTCGAAACACAAGAGGACCGAAGATGCCCATAGATGCAGACACATGAAGTACTCGTGAAGTCATCAAACGTTAACGTGAAGTACTCATAGAGGAAAACTTAACATTTATGTCCCCCGTCTACGTAGGTTGAAGTCTAGGAGGGAAATATATATTGTGACGCTCGAAACATAGGAAACCCGTGTTACAAGCGATTGCGCAACGGGAAAGGTTGACAACGTGGGGTATGATAACAATCGGTTAAATGAAAGAATACTGAAAATCATACGATCCGGTAATTGGCAAGAAATCCTTCTTTCTTGATTTCAATCAGAAGTTAAGAAGGAGAAAATATCAGAAGCAGGACACACACAAAACAGTAGCCTGGGTTTTAGCTATGATCATTATGCGGGCAGGCCCTGTGTCATCAGAAAGGGAGATACCCAGTTGTTGCATAAGACTGAGTTTGGTAACATGTATTTTGCAACGAAGGGGCAAACTCCTTGACCAGAAGGATTAAAAACTTCCCATTGCATAAGATTAGATAACTTCGCACGTGGAACCTGCGTCACTTACAACGGGGATCTTCCGCTTGTTTGTTCCGGTTGTTGTTTCTGCGTGTTTGAAATGAAATTATTTTGTTGCCGTACATTTTGTAATCGGATGATAAAAAACAACTTAATAGATAGGGATTTGAGAATTACAATGTCCCCATGGAAGCCCTATCCTTGTTTCTCTTTTAGTTTTGGGATACACCTAAATTTAAGTCATTAGAACATTGAAAGCTCGAATCCCCAGTAGAAAATTTTGAGTACATAACGGATACAATATCTGCGCAAGATGAAAATGAAAATTTCTGTTGTCTTTTAAATTCATCCTTTCATTCTTCTTAATTAAAAGATGATAATTTCCGTGATTTATTATGATTTACCCCGCAGTTTTCAATCATATCAGTGAGAGTAAAGCAGCGACGAAAATAACGAAAATCTACCATAACTCCTATTACACTGTTGTGTATGATATGGAATGGGTGGAGGGGAAAGGGAGTGGGGTGGGGTGGTCAAACTGCTTGTCCAAAAGGCTAAGAACAATCCCCAGTGTTGTAGCTGAGAGAGCTGCATACATGAACTGTTTGTTTGCTTCAGTTGTTTTTTCTGCACGATTTAATTGTTAAGAAGACATCTATTTTGCAATCTGATGATCAACTGAGCATCGAAAATGACGGCAATAATTTGAAAATTCGCCTAAATTTTTCAGTGACAACTGTTCGATACTTGCCCTGTAACGCCACGGTGCGAAATGGGTTCTGTTTATATTCTGTGTTTATTTGATAGAGTATCGGTTATCAGTTTGAAACTTCAGTGCTACCCTAAACGAAAAATGACTAAATAGAACCTAAACGAACGCTTATTAAATGAATTTACGTTCGAAGCATTCGTATAAGAAATTTTAACAACTAGAAAAAAAAGAGTTTCCGAGATGTCAGTAGGTAACAAGCAGCTGGTCCATTTATAATCATGGGTGATTTTGTTTCCTGTTGTTTTGGCTATAACTACACATGCGAAAATACTTTTGCATTATACAGACTCAGATACTTTCCAGATGCATTAAAATGTATTAGTTTTGGAACAATAGTTTTATATCAGTCTTAGAAATCAGCTTATTGTCTTAATGTGTATTTACTACTTTTGTATCTGTACACCTGTACTTAGCCCAATAGGGCATAAAAGTACTATGAGGAAAAAATCATTGCAATCCTGCTTCCATGCTGACAACAAAGAGCGTCAAGATACTGCTAAAATCAGGACGTTACTTGCAGATTTGATATAATGGTGATATTTCTAACGGTAAATAAATTAAACGAAAAGGACTTGTAGATTTTTAACCTATACATGTTTGTGCCTGTGCTTTTCACATATTTTTCTCTGGTGTTATTTTAAGGTGAGTATAACGCCCATTATTTGTAAACAGGGTAAATTGGAGTAGAACACTGTGAGAAAAATCAATGGTGTTCAAAAGACTTCATTAACGGTATGAACTTGTTACAACTACCCTTTTGCCATATGGGTGTGTTTTTAAACCAACAGGTTTATTTAGTTTTTTTTTTTTAATTTTCATGTGTTTTAAAAATCTCAGGATAAATGCCAACATAGTTTACATGGCAACGTAAATTACATCATCATTATGACGATAAATAAAAGTTGAATCAGTGTTGAAAATCTTTACCAGTGGTGTAAGGTAGGGGAAATGGCAGCTATCCCATTTAGGACCTCGGTTTGTCCGAATTGTGGTGGTTGTTTTATCTGTAACAGTTACTACAACTGCCATTAGCCTGTCTTGACACAATCTCTCGCTGACTGGGGTTAATGACCCCCTCCCACTAGGGCGGCGGCAATATTGTAGGGCCGGCCGCTAGGAGCGCGATTTTAGTCAGGCTACACCTGCCATGACCAAACAGTGCAAATAGTATCTAGATATCTACAATATACCATATTTCGGCAATACTTTTACACCATATCTGTAAGATAAACTGTTCCCAACTGCGAAACAATCTTTACGGTTCAATCTCAATATTCTTGTGCATCAGTTAAAGATTCAAGTAGATCCTCCAAAATTTCCAAATGAACACTTTTAAACAACAAAAAGGAAGGAGAAATGGCAGCTGTACCATTTTGGGCCCTGGTTTGTCCTTAATGTAGGAAATTGTAGTTGTTGTTGTAGCTGTAACAACAGCTGCTCAGCCTAAACAGTGCCTATGACTGGACAAAGTATCTAAAATATACCAAATTTCAGCAATACTTTTGCACAAGATTTGTTCAACTGCGAAGCATTCTTTTAATTCCAATATCAATGTTCTTGTGCAAACTTATGTTAAGAGTAAGAAGACCCTCCAAAATTTCCAGATGAGCACCTTTAAACAGCACCGGGTCAATGGGACAGTCTAGAGACCTAAATATGTATGAGATTAGAACCTTTACCTTTCTACAATTTACATGTCTATGAGAAGTCGGGTCGCGAGGCGTAATTGCTGGACTTCGGGTCCTGGGTTCAAATCCTGAGATACTACCGATCCTGTGCAATTGAGTAAGGCACTTTACAAGACTTTTCTTACTCTACCCTGGTGTGAAATGGGTACCTGACATGGGGAGGTAAAGGCGGTGGGAGGAGAGTGTTGGGCTCCCACTTCGAATTCCACATCGTACCCTAGGCACAGTGGATAGCTATTTATTCATTCATTTCATCTTGTAACGAATGGGTAGCCCCTACAACAGTGCATAGTTGATTTCCAAGGGGGCCCATCAAACATACATGTAAATAACAGGTACAGGACAAAACGTGGTAACAATCAGTCGATCTTTGAACACCCAGGGACAACATACAGTACAGAAAACATAAAACCGGTGCCCTTTTTGCACCCGTTGTTAACTGGTTTCTTGAATTTCTGAGATTTTTAAACGTTTGAACATTCTGATGAAAAAATGTAACATAACTTACATTACAACGTACATCACCTTATCATTATGACGTGAGGTAGACGGAGAATCAGTGGTGAAAATCTCTACCAGTAGAATAAGGTAGGGGAAATGGCAGCGATATTATTTAAGGCCCTGGTCTGTTTATAATGTAGGGAACTGTAGTTGTTGTTGTTTCTGTAACTCCGCCTGCTGTGCCTAAACACTGCAAATATTATCTAGGATGAACCATATTTCTGTAAGACTTTTACACAACAACTGTAAAATAAAACTCTTTCCAACTGGCGAGCAATCTTTCATTTTAAATTTCAATATTCTTGTGTAACATCGTGCTAAGGATATTTAGGTAAATCCTCAAAAATTTCTAACAGACACTTTTAAACAACATCTGGTTAATGGGACATTCTAAATAGCTGAATATATGAGATTAGAACCTGCTTGCTACAATTGACATGTCTATTACTAGTGGGGTCCTGGGTTAAAATCCCGAGTTCCTACCAATCCTGTGCCCTTGAGTAAGGCACCTTACACGGTTGTTCTTACTCTACCCAGGTGTAAAATTGGTACCTGACATGGGGAGGTAAAGGCGGTGGGAGGAGACTGTTGGGCTCCCCCTTCGAATTCCACATCGTACCCTAGTACCTATTAAGTATTTATATCACAATCCAATGCCCTTAAAGACTTTAACAGGCAATGATACCGGTGCTACGGTTACCTTTATATATACTAACTTTGCAATTAGTGGGGTATTGCTACACATAGATAGAGTATTAAAACACAACCATCAACTTTCCTGATAAACTACCCGTAGCACTCAGTTTCAATCTCCTTACTTCAGTGTCTTCTGTACCAAAGCGTACAGGAAATCTTAGTGAGTCGTGAAACAAAGCCCGGCGTTTCAGAGATATGACTATGTAAGATGGCACTGGTTTACCCACGGAGCGATGATTAGATCTTGATTGTTTGTTGTTTATAAAGATACACTTGCGAAGCTTGAACACTTCATATAGTACCGATTGACTACTAATTGACAAAAACTTTTTGACAACCTGTAACTACATTTAAGCAATATTTGCAATTTATCAATAAGAAAGGAACCAAAACCATTACGTTTTTCATATTGCAGTTTTGATATGGCAGCATCACTTACGGCTGGACAACTAAAAGAATCCAAGTAATATTAAAACTGATGATATAATATGAAAGTTGGTGATTTCTACTTTGCAATCATTGGAGAAATCTCTACCAGCAGGACTAGGTAGGAAAATCACAGAAATATCCTTTCAGGACAAAAGCCTGTTTTTCCACTTTGCAGGCATTTCGCCTCTAGTTGTTATAGCTGTACAAACAGCCCGAACGATGCCTATAACTGAAAATAACATCTATACCATAACCATATTTCAGCTATACTTTCCTCCCGTAGGAATCTCTGTGTCATATCCTATCTCGATTGAATTTTAATAGTAAATGTGACCTTATCAACAACGAAAAGGTCTCATACATAGACTTTCTGAGACTCGAAACACAAGAGGACCGAAGATGCCCATAGATGCAGACACATGAAGTACTCATGAAGTCATCAAACTTTAACGTGAAATACTCATAAAGGAAAACTTATCATATATGTCCCCGTCTACGTAGATTGAAGTCTAGGAGGGAAATATATATTGTGACGCTCGAAACATAGGAAACCCGTGTTACAACTGAATGCGCAACGGCAAAGGTTGACAACGTGGGCTACGATAACAATCGGGTAAATGAAAGAATACTGAAAATCATACGATCCGGTAATTGGCAAGAAATCCTACTTTCTTGATTTCAATCAGAGTTAAGAAAGGGAAAATATCAGAAGCAGCACATACATAAAACAGTAACCTGGATTTTAGCTATGATGATTATGCGGGCAGGCCCTGTGTCATCAGAAAGGGAGATACCCAGTTGTTGCATAAGACTGAGTTTGGTAACATGTATTTTGCAACGAAGGGGCAAACTCCTTGACCAGAAGGATTAAAAACTTCCCATGGCATAAGATTAGATAACTTCGCACGTGGAACCTGTGTCACTCACAACGGGGATCTTCCGCTTGTTTGTTCCGGTTGTTATTTCTGCGTTTATGAAATGAAATTATTTTGTAACCATGGTGCTATACATTTTGTAATCAGATGATTAAAAAAACTTGAAATATAAAGATGAGAGAATTACAATATCCACATAAAAGCCCTTTTCTTGTTTTATTCTAATTTTTGTATACTTATCATGTCCGGGTGCTTGCCCAAATCAAAGTAATTAGAGCATTGACAGTTCGACCAGTAGAAAATTTTGTGTACATAACGGATATAATATCTACGACTGAATTAAAATTTTCTGTTCTTTTAAAATTATCTTTATTCTTTTTAATTAAAAGATGATAATTTCCGTGATTTGTTATGATTCACCTCGCAGTTTCCCATCATACAAGTAAGACTATAGCATCTACGAAAAGTAAAAAGATCTAACATACCATCTACAACATACACTGTTGTGTATGATATGGCATGGAGGGAGGGGGAAGGGAGTGGGGTGGGTTGGGTTGGGAAAACTACTTAAACAAATGGCTGAATAATCCCCAGGGTTGTAGCTGAGAGAGCTGCATACACGGAGCGTTCTTTTTTTGTTTCGGTTGTTGTTGTTTTTTCTGCACGATTGAATTTATGCAGTAAGAAGACGTCTTTTTTTGCAATCTGATGATAAAAAGCATCGGAAAAAGGCTGAAATGATTTGAAAATTTGCCTAGATTTTTCAGTGATTTCAGAAATTCTGTTACTCCGCGGTGAGACATCGGTTCTGTTTATATTCTGTTGTTATTTGGGAATCAGTTATCAGTTCTAAACTCCAGAGCTACCCTAAGCAAAATTGATGAAAAAGGAACGAAAAATGACTCAAAGGAAACTGAACGAACGCTTAAATAAATTAATGTTCAATACTAACAATATTTTGTCACTGGAAACGGAGGAAAACCTGTGTTACAAGTGGTTACGCAACGAGAAAGGTTGTCATTAACTCGGGCTATAATTACGATCGGGTAAATAGAATAATATCACACGATCAAGACTTTACAAGAAATACTTCATTTTTGTATGGTTTCAATCAAAAGCTACTGAAGGAAAAACAACAGAAGCCGGACATGCATAAAACAGTAACTTGGGTTTTAGCTATGATGGTTATGCGGGCAGGCCCTGTGTCATCAGAAAGGGGGATCCCCAGCTGTTGCATAAGACTGAGTTTGGTAGTGTATATTATGTAACGAAGGGGCAAAATCCTTGACCAGAAGGATTAAAAACTTCGCATGGCATCTGATGTAATAACTGCGTACGTGGAACCTGTGTCACGGCAATGGGGATCTTCCGCTTGTTTGTTCGGGTTGTTATTTCTGAGTTTATGAAATGAAATTATTTTGTAACCACGGTGCTGTACATTTTGTAATCGGATGATAAAAAAAACTTGAAATATAAAGATGAGAGAATTACAATGTCCACCTACAAGCCCTTTTCTTGTTTTCAATTAATTTTCGTATACTTATCATGCCCAGGGTCTTGCCCAAATCAAAGTAATTAGAGCATTGACAGTTCGACCAGTAGAAAATTTTGAGTACATAACGGATATAATATCTACGACTGAATTAAAATTTTCTGTTGTCTTTTAGAATTATCTTTATTCTTTTTAATTAAAAGATGATAATTTCCGTGATTTATATGATTCACCTCACAGTTTCCCATCATACAAGTAAGACTATAGCATCTACGAAAAGTACAAAAATCTACCATGCCATCTACAACATACACTGTTGTGTATGATATGGCATGGATGGAGGGGGAAGGGAGTGGGGTGGGGTGGGGTGGGCAAACTACTTAAACAAATGGCTGAATAATCCCCAGGGTTGTAGCTGAGAGAGCTGCATACACGGAGCGTTCTTTTTTTACTCCGGTTGTTGTTGTTTTTTCCTGCACGATTGAATTTTTGCAGTAAGAAGACGTCTTTTTTTTGCAATCTGATGATAAAATCGAAAAAAAAGGCTGAAATGATTTGAAAATTTGCCTGGATTTTTCCAGTGATTTCAGAAATTCTGTTACTCCGCGGCGAGACATCGGTTCTGTTTTATATTCTGTTGTTATTTGGGAATCAGTTATCAGTTCTAAACTCCAGAGCTGCCCTAAGCAAAATTGATGAAAAAGGAACGAAAAATGACTCAAAGGAGGTTGAACGAACGCTTAAATAAATTTATGTTGAATACTAAGTATTGAACATAAATTTATTAAGCGTTCGATCAGGTGTAGTTATAGCCAAAACAACAGAAAACTAAATCCCCGCATTGTTGATAGACCAGGAATACCGGCTTATGCTGACT
>NC_049986.1:23575146-23581003 GCF_000003815.2 Branchiostoma floridae | reverse complement strand
AGAGATTGAATTGTATTTGAATAGAATTGGTTGGGTAACAAAGAACCTTGCTACATGAGTAATCTACCTACCTATCACTTTCACTTTTATACATCAACCTGATGTAACTATCTACGGATCTCTATTGTTACAGTTACCTATCGAACACTATTGGACAGAATATGGAGTGTAAAATGTTTATCGCTAGGAATCCCTTCGCTAATGTATACAGCTAAGATTACCTATATCTATGTTAGTTGCATGTTATGTGACGTTTTCGAAAAAAAAAAAACGAATTACTGATATTCAGTTTCTAACGTCGGTATTTTGTCGCCACGCAAAATTCATTCTACTTATGAAACAGTAGCAATTTTCTCTTCCAGTCAGGGTGACCATCATTTGTCTCTATTCATTGACGTAAAAACGTGCTGTTTTGTCTTCTGGGTGTCATACGTTATATTTCAAAGTCATGGAACAAACCTTTCAAGTAGATAATGCTCAAAACCAAGTTAAAGGCAACAGCCCATCTTTTGCTTTATTTAATGCAAAGCGTCAAGCAAATGGACAGGAAATGTTCCTTAGCCTTTGAAACATGAAGTGTTGCAGAACTTTCGAGCTCCGCAAGGGGGCGCGGATAAGCCTTGAGTTGAGCCATCCCTTGTACTTTCGAGTTACAACACACAGATATGATACCGGAAACGGAAATGAGGTAATATCCCCCATACCAAACATATAAATAATGTATCAGTTGCTTCTTTGTGCTTTGGTTTGACGGCCATTTTAGGTGAAAGGTCGTGTGAAAAGAAGAGTCAAAGAGTATTGTATGATACTATAATCCCATAACAGTAAGAGAAGAAAGCATTACATTTGCCGCTTCAATTCAATTTTCCTCAACAGACAGTCGAAACAGATGTGCATCTGCTTTTCAAGTTTAATTCAATCTCAGTTTTGATGTCCTTTTCTTCTCTCAGAGACAATAATATCCTCCCACCTTTCCTTAACATCTTTACAGACGCTAAAGCGGCGTGAAGGCACAGATTGTGTCACAATAGTAGTTTGATATGTTTCAGTTTTTTGTCTATCCTTGCTGGATTTTGTGTGTAATTTGGCATTGGCTTTAATACATCTGTATGTAGTGGAAAAGTAATAATCTAACATAGTAAATTGTGCACAGAGTGCTACCTATGGATTTGTCCGTACACCAAGTTGGGGATTACTGTAGAAGCGTAAACCACAGGAACCCGTTTGTAAGATTTTCTGTTTCCGCTACATGTTCTGGAACCATACATATCAATGGAGCTTACCAAAGGAGAAGAATACAAGATAAAATAATTTATGTTCCATTAATTTTTGTAGTTACCTGGATTTAGGTAGTGCCCAGCCTAGGGCGTTGCGTATTAGTAGTCAACCAGACAACCTACAATTAAAACAATTGTAATTTGTCCGTGGTGGGGGACGCGGAGGTAAACGATCCCAACGTTATTTTTTTCTATTTGCTTTTGGACAGACGAGGACAATGTGTCACTGCACTCAAGTTAGTAACCTACATGTATATTAACAGAGCCTCATACACAGTACAAACAGAAGGTAAAGGTCCTTTTTTTCTTTTACCTCCCCGACCGAAGTCAGGTATCCACTTATTCACGTGGACGAAGTGAGGAAGGTCGGGTTTAGTGCCTTTCCCAAGGGCATAACGTCGGGGGCACGCCGGCGGGTATCGAACTCAGGACCTCTAGATTCCGAGCCGAACGATCTACCAGTTACGCCACACGCGACGCCATGATAAAATAAAGATTTATTTTGTTTGTCTGTTTGTTTGTTTGTTTGTTTGTTTATCTAGTTAACCAGGAGGGATACATATCGCCATTCAATCGACAGTTTACAGACATTAACAATAAATGAATTCAATGATAGAAACAAACCATGGACAGCATACCTTGGCCCCCACAGTGACAGAAGCACAGAGTGCAACTATAATGGACACCAACTCCTGAGCCTGTGTGCAGAGTACGACCTGGTCATCTCCAATACACTCTTTCAACATCGCCCCAGCCACACCCAGACCTGGTACCGGTGGAGTGACATGACAGTCTCATCCCAGATAGACTTCATCCTCACCAGGGCATCCAGGAGAACCACAGTCCAAGATGCACGGGCGATACCAAATGCTGGGCTGGACACAGACCACAGACCAGTGCTGATGAGTATGACAGGGAATACAAACTGGAACCGTAGACGAAAGCTGACACACGAGCCACAAATCAACCAAAACAAACTCAGGAAGAACATGGACATACAAGAAGAAATAAAACAGAGAGTTACAGAGAGACTAGAGCAAGAAGACACATGGGACAAGAGCGCAGAAGAAACATGGAGCATCTTCAGAGACACTCTTCTTGACTGCCTCAAGAGCACATGTGGGAAGAAGAAAAACGGAAGAGGTCAGAGAAAAGCCACCAAGTGGTGGAATGACGAAGTGAAAGAGGCTGTACGGGAGAAGAAGAGACTCTACAAAGTATGGGTGAAATCACAGACACAAGAGGACTATGTGAACTACAGACTAGCCAGAAGACAGAGTAAGAGAGAGGTGAAACATGCAAAGGACGCCTCATGGAAGACCTACGGACATGAACTGAGTGAACTCTGCAAACGGTCACCACGAGAGTTCTACAGGAGTGTCAGAGCCATGCGACTCAGGGACGAACCTTACAACCCAATCCCTGTGATAAACGACCAGGATGGGAACCCTATATATGAGGAGGACAAGATCAAACTGCGTTGGGAACAATACTTTAGAGATCTCCTCAACCCGGTTGACGAGAACAGCAGTCACATCCAGTTCAACCCCAGCTACCCAGAGCACACAGAGCCCAACATACTGGAGGAAGAAGTGCGGAGAGCAGTGAAGACCAGCCCAAAGAACAAAGCTGCAGGGGTTGACGGGATCCCTGTAGAAGCCATTACAGCATGTGGCGAGACTGGCATCGGGTGGCTCACTATTATCTTCCAGAAAGTATGGGCGGAACAGTGTGTGCCAGAGGACTGGAGGAAATCAGTTGTCATTCCTATATGGAAAAAGAAAGGGAACAAGAAAGAATGCAGCACATACCGAGGCATCTCCCTCATCACTCACACGGGGAAAATATTCGCAAAAATACTCGACCAGGAAAAAGCTTTTGACCGGGTAAACAGGAACCGACTCCGGCAGATTTTAGAACAGTATGGTGTTAAGGGACAACTTCTAGAGAACATAAGAGCACTTTATCACAATAGCAAGAGCGCAGTACAAACTCCAAATGGTCTTTCTAGCTGGTTCCAGATAAGGTCCGGAGTGAGACAAGGATGTGTACTGTCACCTTTACTGTTTATAGTGTACATGGATAACATCACAAAGGAAGCCAACCCAGATCCTGAGGCCTTGAACGAACTGCTTTTTGCTGATGATCAAGGCATCCTGAACGAGAGTAAGGAGGAACTCCAGCACCACACAGACAAGCTCAACAGCGCATGCGATCGTCACGACATGAAGATCAGCATCGGAAAGACAGAATCCATGTCAGTTGGCCGCTGCCCTAGCCTGGGTACCATACGGAAAGTAGTTCGCTCCGGCGTTCATTATATACTATATACCGTCGCTTCTAGCTCTGACATTCACTATACACTATATACAGTCGCTTCACTGGATAGCAGAAGCGAACGTAGAAGCGAACTACTATCCGGATGGTACCCAGGCTACCGCTGCCCAGAGAAACTAGAGATCACAGTGAATGGTCAACTCTTCAAACAGGCCACGGAGTTCAAATACCTGGGGAGCATCTTTACAGAGGATGGGAAATTAGACAGAGAGATAGAGACAAGAATACAGAAAGCAAACTCTGTCAGCTACCAGCTAGCACCTCTGCTAAGGCACCCAAGTATCCCCATGGAGACCAAGGCCAGACTCATCAACGCCATCTTCGTTCCAACACTCACATATCAGTGTCAAACCTGGACCCTGAACAAAGCACAGGAAAGAAAACTCACAAGCTGTGAGATGAGGGTCCTGAGGAGAACAGCTGGTAAGACGAGGAGGGACAGGTTGAGAAATGGAGTGGTTAGAGAGATGGTTGGAACCAAACCTGTCTTGCAGTTCATAGCCAAGCAAAGAGTTCAGTGGTTTGGTCACCTGACAAGAATGCCAACCACCCAGCCAGCGTTGAAAGCCTACACAACCAGGCACTCAGGTGTCAGGGCCAGAGGAAGACCACGCCGCAGGTGGATAGAGGAAGTAGCAGAGACTGTCCGTGCACGTGGCCTGACTCTCCAGGAGGCGACACACCTGGCTCAAGACAGATGTTTACATCTCCCCGCGACGCCCCCCCCCCCCCCCCAGGCATAAGCGGAAGGATAAAGTAAAGTAAAGTCAAGTAAAGTAAGATAGAAACAAATATAACAAAACTAACAAATAATGCTCAAATTCTATAACAGTTTGGATGAATGATTGTTATAAAGAATGTCAGCAAACTTGACGATCTTTTCTTTCAAAGTCTGCTCGGGGATTATGTGCACAGATCATACCTCCGGGTGGAATATATTGTCATATATTTATACTTAAAATAACGATTCGCGTACTGTTGTGTGTGTTATTGACTGTGGTTTGTTAGTTGTGCCGCTAACATAAGCTTTCAGCTTCAGTACGGCACCACTTTGTGTGTATTTTGTATTTTATTTATTATTTAAAAAAAGACGATGTCATAGAAACCACTGACATTGTTATTGTTTTCATGTAATAAACATAGTATTTACCTACTGCTACTGTAACACAACGCTGCTCCGTCTAGCTGACAAGTAATAAACATAGTATTTACCTACTGCTACTGTAACACAACCCAGCCTCGTCTAGCTGACAAGTAATAAACATAGTATTTACCTACTGCTACTGTAACACAACCCAGCCTCGTCTAGCTGACAAGTAATAAACATAGTATTTACATACTGCTACTGTAACACAACCCTGCTCCGTCTAGCTGACAAGTAATAAACATAGTATTTACCTACTGTAACACAACCCTGCTCCGTCTAGCTGACAAGTAATAAACATAGTATTTACCTACTGTAACACAACCCTGCCTCGTCTAGATGACAAGTAATAAACATAGTATTTACCTGCACAAATACATTTTTGGTTAATAACAGTGCTCATTGACAGTCGTTGTATCTGATTTCTGTTTTAATTTGGACATTACCGTATTGCCTGATGCTCTAGGATGACTGTGACATATCGTGTGCCACTATGATACGTACCTTCCGTGTTAACAATATTGTAATTTACTGTCAACGCTAACAGACTGGGTGTCAGACTTGCAATGTTGAATAAGACAAAAAAAATTCATCCTTAGATGAATCAACTCGTCTCGTCTTTCCTTCGTTGCCTTCGTAATTCTTTCTAGACTGAGTGAATGAATGGGATAATCAAGAAACACTTAAGAAATGGTTGAATAACAATATAATATTTACGAAATGAACAATAAAAGGCAGCCAACAAACACCTAAGAAATGAATGAAGACAAAATAGTAAAGAGATATTTAAGACATGGATTAAGATAGTCAAGACACTCTTAAGAAAGTAATAAAGATACAATAAAAGATAGACAAAAAACACTTAAGAAACACAATAAAATGCAGCCCAAAACACTTAAGAAATAAGGACTAAAAAGGATAGTTAAGACACACTTTAGAATTTGATGACACAATAAAACATAGTCAGAAACACTTAAGAAATTGATAAAGACACAATAGAAGATGGTAAAGAAACACCTAAGAAATGGATGAAGACACTTAGAAGAAATAGAAGACACAGTACTAGATGGTCATGGAACACTTAAATCCATATTGTACT
>NC_049986.1:23572314-23574660 GCF_000003815.2 Branchiostoma floridae | reverse complement strand
GACTGCAGCACTGTTTTGGTATTTGCGCGATTTTTGATAATTTAGATATTGCGGGATACGTAAATTTACCATTTAGAAGACAACAAAATTCGTTCTCTATCTCTGAAATCATTTAAGTCATCTACGAACTCTGCAGTGCCGCACCGGTGTCCCAAGTGCAGTGAGAGTCCTCCTTACCTACTTACCTGGTCCCGTTTACGTGGTGCATGACCCATGGAGGAAATTATCAAGGTTTTAATGTTCCTGTTTAACAACGGTCTTTATGTACAACCAAGTTGTGATTCTGACCTAGATTGGGAATAAATAAAGACCTTTGCCATGCAGTTATAATCATACGATTCAGCAACATAGCTCTGGTGTTATATTAAAGCCTTTTAGAGAGAGGGGAGGCAACATACAGCCAACTTTGTCAACTTTGCCACGTCAGGGCGACATGCCTTACGGACAGGTTATTTGTTGCAGCTCTGTGGATCATTAACCCTAGTACAAACCTACAGAAATAGACCCTTATGAGCTCATTGAAAAGCGGTGTGTAGGCCAATTTGAGCTTTCATGAATTAACAAAGGTTCAAACAAATAAAGACTGAAGTGCCTCAAACCTGAATTCTTTATTTCCTGTTGGCAACTCACGGCGAACAGGTGGGTCTACCTGTGCTAGTAGATTTCGTTCGTGTAATGTTGTATTATCTAGTAGTTTATATGTAAGGTTCTGCAGTGTAAAAGTGTAAGCAGCAGTCGCCGTAGCGGCACTTTTATTTGGGTTAATAATGGTGTTAAACTGCAGAACAGCTAACTGAACGTTTCATTTTTTGTATGTATGTATGTATGTATGTATGTATGTATGTATGTATGTATGTATGTTTGTTTGTGTGTGTATTCCTGTGTTTGTGCGAGTGCTTGCGTGTATTTGTGTGTCTGAATGTGTGTGACTGTATGTGTGTGTGTGTGTGTGTGTGTATATGGGTGTTTGTGAGTAAGGAGACAGAGGTTTTCTAGACGATTAATCGGCTATATGTCTATGGTCTGGTAGAAGTGGACAATACTTTATCTGAGAGCACAATAATAAGAATCAAACTACACAGACGAAAGGGAAATTTACATAACAAAAGAGTTTTGGCTCAGGCAAGGTTTGCACATTGCATCGCATGCTGTATGCCTTTGTCCGTAGGTCGCTTAAAACAAACATTGTAAAATTACCTCACGGCAGGTGTACATACAGGGGTTTTCCTTGACGTGAACCATAGAAATTCGGCATAAACCAACAGATTTACAATGTGTCCAATTTTGTACCTATCTGCCCTATAAGGAGGTTCTACATTTGCACTTGTACCGCCGCTTTAGGTATCACTCGTCTCAACACCATTGATTTTGTATCTGTATAGTCGTTATAACCGCCCTTCAGCATAACACACTTCTGTATCTGTATCTGTATAGCCGGTATAACCGCACTTCGGCGTAACACGCCAGCTTCTGTATCTGTATCTATATAGCCGGTATAACCACCCTTCGGCGTTACACACCAGCTTCTGTATCTATATAGCCGGTATAACCGCCCTTCGGTGTTACACACTAGCTTCTGTATCAGTATAGCCGGTATAACCGCCCTTCAGCGTAACACACCAGCTTCTGTATCTGTATCTGTATCTGTATAGCCGGTATCACCGCCCTTCGGCGTAACACACCAGCTTCTGTATCTGTATCTGTATAGCCGGTATAACCGCCCTTCGGCGTAACACACCAGCTTCTATATTTGTATCTGTATCTCAATAGCCGGTATAACCGCCATTCAGCGTAACAGTTTCCTAACACAGTAGCGTTTATATCTTTATATAGCCAGTATAACCGCCCTTTTTTGTAGCACACCAGCTTCTGCATCTATCATTTGTCATAACACACCAGAGTCGCATGCACTCCAGATCACCAGTAGCTGGTTCATACCATACTGAACGACACATGAAGCCTAACCGTTGTACATCTAACTCCAGGTGCAGCTACGCAGTGAGGACCCCCTTCTGTTCTCGGTACGTCTTTAAGCTGTTCCCAACATGACCATGAACCTGGGCGTCCCTGTCGCCATCCTTCTCCAGCTCTGCATGAACATCATCCACCCAGTACAAACTGGTGAGTACAGGTCAACACAGATGATAGCATGAAAGAACCCACCACACTTTTAGATAATAGATTGTAGCAGTAATCCTAGCCTCTCTGTGCTCTTGGTTGACAACCCTCCTAGTCCTATGGCCGCACATGGGACACGTACTGCCGTATTGAGGTTACTAGAGCTCTGATTACAGATATTACAGACCCTTGGGGTTAAGATGCTAATAATTTAGCACCTGACTGGAG
>NC_049986.1:23568563-23572214 GCF_000003815.2 Branchiostoma floridae | reverse complement strand
TTAGAAAAAGTTTGTTTTCATCTAATTAAAAAAATAATTCTTAATAACTACAGATCGTTAGTAGATATCAGTTTGCGCAACCGTGAGTTTGTAGCTTTTATCATTATGCAACGAAAAACGAAGTTTCATTACAGTGGTATGTACCAAAGTGCTGTATTTTGTCATAGAAAAAATAATATCAGAGGCAATAAAAATGATGACGTCATCAGTTTGGCCCCCAAAAAATCAGATTTAGAATTCTTTAATGCCCATCTATCAACATTCGTTACGGCTCCATTCGTTCTTAATTCATTGATAAGAAAACAGTGGAAGGTCAAAATGCCAATTTAGCCAACCGAGATACCTTAATCTATTGTAGAGTCTGTTAGTTTTCTATAATTGAGTAATGGAAAGTGGGACCGCGTAGTACAGCGGGACCGTGTCCGGCCCGTGACCGAGAGGTTGCGGGTTCGAATCCGCCTGCCGTGTTACCGATCTTGTGCCCTTGGGAAAGGCACTTTACACGACTTTCCTCACTTTACTCAGGTGGAAATGAGTACCTAGCTTCGGCTAGGGCCGTCCCTCGGATAGGACGTTAAATGGAGGTCCTGTGTATGGGGTGAGCCACACCCCATGAACGTCAAAGTACCCACACAAGTGCGATGGTGCGGTGTGCGGTGGAACAAACCCTTCAGTCTGGAGTTGGTGATTCACTTCAAATCACCCGAATGGCGAACTTCCATACCGTATCAGCCACATGGTGATTTACATCATTAGCCCGGATGGGAGACCTGGCGCATCCCCGTCTTGTATTCAGCTAGAAGAAGGGGTATGCCACCCCGTAAGGGGCGGTATAACACCAACGGTGCTGTAATACACCGTATGACTATGACTGATGACTAATGGAAAGTGTCATGCGTTGTGTCATGTGCAATTGTGGTAAAAGAACGTTACATTTCTCGGTAACGCTTAAGGTGACTTTTTTAGTCGTCACTTACATGAAATTGCCTCTGTCTCACTTCTGCAGCATGGGATAGATTCGCAATCTTCAATGAAGATACTTTCATCCCCCAAACGGCACCAGTTTTTAACCACAGCACAGCGAAGGTAAATATATGCAAAACGACGGCTTACGTATTACCCAAGGTACAAGCCAGGGACCGAAGGTGATGCGGAATACACTATGTTGTATTTTATTCATGTCATATCCACCGGAGAAAACACACTTGTCAATACCAAAAGCGCCAAAAGTTTAGGAAACTTTTCAAAGAAACAAAAATGTAACAACTTCGCCTTTACAAATGTTACAATTTCAACTTAAAAAATGTAACAAATTCAACTTTACCTTCACAATAGTCCATGTCGTCCAAATCCGGTCTTCGAATTTTTGACAGCGGCGCACTCGGTGCACGCGGAGTAGAAAGAACACTAAGTTAGCACCCGGTCCAGAACACACATATCTAGCGTTATCAATGGCCCACGTACACGTATGACATACAAGAATAGAGTCGACATTTATTTGGCTGGTGCTTTGTAACTCATCAACTACTTTAAGCAGGTATCTCACTAAATCTGCGGCAGATTGGAGTCGTCGCTGCAGCCGAGCAATTCAATAGAGCGCTCAGCGAATGCCATAGTTAGAAAATAATAAAAGCGCTTTTTGTGCTTTGTTGTCATTTCTCTATGCTTGTACGTTTTGTATGATATTGCCATAGATAAATTCAAGGGCAATAGAAATTCGGTTAAAAACGGAGGCGTTTGGAACAAAATCCTTGTGCGCAATCTGCTGCGTATGCATTATCAAGCTCTGAACAATCTATATCCGTGTTTTTATATGTTCATGGTCAGCCATTTTGCCTCTGAGTCAGGAGAGTTACCTGATTATAAAACGGATTATATTGTTAACCAACTGCGCACCAGGCTACAAGATATATATGCATACAGGAGTGGTTTAGTTATATTGAAAACAATTCAATACTGTTTTTTCTTAGCAAATCAAGAAAATGCTATGAACAAGAAATGTACCTTTATAATATAGATAACTTTGAGATTCGCAAAGCAATAACTCAGTTAAGGATTGGTAGCCATAAGTTAAATGTTGAAAGAGGCAGATACTACAATGTAGCCCCTGACCAAAGTGTCCATTCTGCCCAAATCATATTGAAGATGAATGTCATTTTATAATGGAATGTTTTAGATACGCTAGTTTACGCAATGAATTATTCACGTTTCTCGAACCAAGTACAACATATTTCAAAAGACTCGATGCTACAGACAGATTTGCACATTTATTTAGATGCCAGAACTCCCATAATGCAAAAATAGGCAAATACATCAAGGACTACTTTGCTATTAGAAAGAAAGAATACTGAAGCTCATGATTAGCCTACTTCATTATGATACTATATGAATGAATTATGCATGTTAGCCCTTATTGTTGTGTTAACTACGATGTTAAGCTTTATCCTATACCTGTACCTCTATTTTGTACTTCGTGTAAATGACATGCTAGACCCTTTATGTTGATGTATCCATACCTATAGATATCCATATATATGTGTTTAGTTGTACTGTAAGTAGTTGTTATACATGTAGACCTTACGAAAGTCGCTGTACTTTTGTCGTGTCAATAAAGATTGTATTGTAATAGCTGTTGCCATACTTTTGTACCATGTACAAGTGTCGTGCAATAACGTTCTTCCTTCCTGACGACGTCATGATTTATTTTTTCTGCCCTTTTTTAGGGTTTCGTGCTGAGTGAGACTAGCTACACGTTTGCCGGAGTACTTCTAAGTCCCCTCGACTGGGAATACGGCTACAAATCCTACAGCAACACAAGTGGTAAGGAAATTATACAATTTTTCTTCAATTTACCATTCCTTACATTTGCAATATTCTATGCGATGTCCAGGAACTTCTTTCATTCTTATAAACTGTATAAGCATGATCGATTTTAGTCAATTGAACCGGAAGTGCCTGTGAAACCATTGCGGAGAAGGGAGTGAAGTCTGCCATCTCTTATTGTTTTGTTGCTCCACAGATACTCTCGAATTGTACGTCATCCCAGACTGGGTCTTCCCGATCCCTGGCTTTCAGCCACCCTTACCCAGGTGTTACTACACCTCCGACACGTCTGCCGTGCTTAGCGGTACAGTGCAGTTCATCGTGCCGGGACAAAGGTCAGCTTCTCATTTAGTTCGAAATAGAATTATCTATTTCTGGCATTCTCGAGCATCATACACTATTGTACTAAAGTATTTGACATATGATATTCAAATTTGTGCATCCTTACAGTCAATGGAAGCCGGAGGAATGGCCATGGATCCCGTTTAAAAGTTATGAAGAGTTGGAATTTGAAAGGACTAACGCAGTTATAAAATACACATTTTACGATGTAAAGGTAAGGGAATTACATAGAATGGTAAACATCGAATTCAAAGCATGTTCATATATTTTGTGATACGGATTCTTGACATTAACGTACTACTAGGTTTGAAAACGATAATCATGACATAATGAAGGCTGCTCTACTGATAGTTTCTTCATGAAGCTAAAGTTAGATATTGCATTCTAACTTGCGCCAGTAATAGTAGCAAATAATAGCGGAAACTTACCAACTGAAGGTATATTTTGTTGGGAAAAATTGAACTTGACAAAATGGTTATCATGGCA
>NC_049986.1:23550062-23566623 GCF_000003815.2 Branchiostoma floridae | reverse complement strand
ATAGTTTCAATTTAATATGATGGTATATTCCGTCCACAGGCTGCCAGGATATTTTTACGGCCAGGAGTGTAACTGGGTATGCAACTGTACCGAGTGGCAGACATGCTATAGGGACATGGGCTGCGCACCAGGTGATACACATTATGGACCCGGGCGTCCATGACTTTATTTAAATGCATATGGTCTTAGCGACCAGCGGCTAAATCGTAATGCTCTGGACAACGTATTCACCTACTCTTAGACGATGTCCCAAGAAATCGGTAGCTTTGATGCTTTGCTGCATTCCCACACGAAACTAAACTCATTTCAGTTCCGTGAATAATCATGCTGTTTTCGTATATCAACACAGTTGCTCGCAAGAGCGTAAGTCTCTTGGCCACCATCAGCCTGTCAGCAGCCGGATTTGGTCTTCTCCTCCTTGGTGCCATTTTCCTGTTACGGCACAGGAGGCGGGTAAAAATCATCGACGATCTTGAAGCTGTACAGCTGGGTCAGAATCTACAGGTAGGTTCTTCGGTTATATCTGTCACCTGTTAGGCTGGCAACTGTGCTCAAAATAAAATACAACCTCACCAAACCGATTATGTATTTCAGATTATATATAAAAGGGAGCTCTCATCAAGTTCACATTGGATTCTTTTGTACATTTTATTTTCATTTGGGACATACGATGTATACTAACTAATTTGGATCTTCAACCCTTTGTAAGCGACCATGAATGTTACATTATACAAATCATGATATCACAATAAAGTCGGCTGAGCTATTCTGGGTAGTGTCTCTTTTAGCACAATGTGCTCATTGTATTTTATTATAAATTTCTATCTCCAACTGTTCCCAGGCTGTGATACCGCATGTAGGGGTACCCAGATCGAGCAGTATCGACATGGAGCTGCTGAAGGAACGGGAGATCCACAGGGGCTGGTTGCAGGGCGGACAGCTTCTGGGAGAGGGTGCTTTTGGACATGTCGTCAAGGCAACGCTGTCGCAACCTGGGGAAGACGATGTGGTGGTGGCTGTGAAGAAACTGAAATGTAATTACTTGTAGATTTTCAAATACAATTCAATCTCTACAACTGGATTAAAAACGGATATTTACTTCCGGACGTTTCGAGTGACATCCATCACTCTTCTGCAGCATCACTAGAATAGACTAGCTGTACTTGTATTGAATTGTTCTGCTAGTTCATTCTAGTTACGCTGAATATTGTTTACCTGGATGTCTAACCTTAGTAGATTATTCTATGAGGATGAAATTGGGTAACATTAATGACAAGAACAGGTCAGAATGGTTTCTTTTAGCATATTCGAAAATGCACGATGAAACGTTTTCTGTTTGTTGCTTACATGTTTATATTTGTCCAGATGAAGAAGAGGCCCACTCTAAGGAAGCCCTTCTGAGGGAAACCTGCATCATGTTGTTGTGTGGTAACCATGACAACATCATCGGGCTGAAAGGCATCTGTTTTAGAGATGGTCAGTTGTTTGTTTGTTTGTTGTGGTCTTTGGTTAATGGATGTGTAACTGTTAATTTTCTTCTGAATGCCGTCATATCATTCTAGGGTCAGCATTAGTATGATATTATTACCACTACTGTCAGTCCAGTCTATACAGACTATGATAGTACAGTAGAAGCCGTTTAATTGCACGGCCTATTTGCCAGCGTATTTCGTGCAATTATCCGGCTGGTGCAATAAGGCGAAGTTATCCAGCTGGACCGCACCGGTTTTGGATTTTGTGATTCCATTCAGTTAACAAAAGTGTGCGTTAATCCATTGTGCAATTAACTGGCTTCTACTGTAAATGGGTTTAATCATAGGACCACTCCAACTGGTGCTAGAATACGCAGAGCAAGGATGCCTCCTGCACCTGCTGTGGACGTTACGTGCGGAGTCCAAACTCAACAGGACCGTTCTGGTCAACAAACGGCACATCTTCGAGAACATGATGGTGGAAGTGTGCTGCGGCCTGGAGCATCTGGCAAGCATGAAGGTAAAAAAAAAATAGTTCCAAACGTGTCTAAAACGTTGTCAAAATTGGACAATCTGGCTTGATTAACTATCATCTATTAGATGTAAGTGGTTCCAAAGACTACTGGCAAATCGCTAGTACTACATTTATGTTGTCCTTCCTGTATCCAGCTTGTTCACCGAGACATCGCGGCCCGGAACATCCTGATCTGTGGGAAGGGAACCGCCAAGATTGCGGACTTCGGGCTGGCCCGGGACATGTACGCTGTGGGGTACCATCGGCAGGACGGGGTAGGTCACAAAATTACCATACCCTATGGTATTCATTGAGTATTTGTATCTAAAAAAAAAAGAAGAAAATAACCATAGAAAAAGCAAAAACAACCAACAACAGACTAGTGAACTCTAATCAATCGGATCAATGTCATATTTTAATCATACTTATATGTGTTACTTTTGGTCGTGAATCTCTAGGTTCAATTCAAGTTGAAAAAAACTTCTTTTTTTTACAAAAATTGTATTCATCTGTTTCTTCAGGGCAATGATCTCCTGCCACTGAAGTGGATGGCACCGGAGGGCCTGAAGAACGAGGCTAGGTTCACCCACAAGAGTGACGTGTGAGTGTGCCATTGATTGTAACCATAATACAATTTCTAAAACTTTTCTTCAGCACACCAAACGTCAGGTTTCTGTGGGTAGCTGAACACCAAATTTAACATAGCATGGAAATTCATCTGTGCTGGTAGAATACATTATAGAAAAAATGCTATATTGAATATAACCAAATTGAACATTTGTCTCAATGCTGCATACGATGACCACGCTTACTCTTACCTCTCGATTCCCATGTGAACAAATGTCCTCACTATCCATGCAGCTGGTCTTTTGGGGTTCTGTTGTGGGAAGTAGCGCAGCTGGGCCGCATGCCTTACTCTGGAATAGAGACTGCAGAAAGTCTGTACGATGCTTTGCAGAACCACTTCAGACTCCCCAAGCCCCAGATGTGCACATACCAAAGGTGAGGTCTCGCTATGTTCGATCACATCTACATCTTTTCTGTTGGCGCGACTAAGTCGTTTATCGATACGTCTGTGTCCAATGATTTTGTTCATGTGTGCCTGAATGTGATTTTCACACCTCACCTCATCTATCATGAATGGGGCACCCCTACTAGCCCATCCACCATCCCCCTCCGCCTATCTCTGTCCTCCGCCGCTCTCATTGCTTGAGAAAGTAGATAGAGAACTAGTCCAAAATACACTTCATCCTCAACTTCCCATGTACGCAACATACAAAATGTCGAGACGGAGATTGTGATCTCGTAAAATCGTGAGTCTGATCAGGATACTAGGAATGAGTCTCCAATTCATAAATCTTGAACTTTACTGACCCTGTATATTGTGACTTGTAGGTATGACCTGATGAAGCAGTGCTGGAAGTTTAACGAGAAGAACAGGCCAGAGGCAACATCAATCAGAGAGCAACTGGAGGCAGACCCCAATGTGAGATATTTTAAAAAGCGATAAATTCATTATGTTGGTTCTTGACGTTTTTAGTGGTCAGTTATGATTTGCTCACATGTTGCTAGGTTAACAGTCGTTGTTGCGATAAAGTTGTTCTTCGTCGATGTAGGTTAGACATCCTAGGCAATAAGATACACCAAAAAGTAGTTACTCAAGCAACTGGATATGGTTCTGGAATCGGTCAGACGTTTCAACTACTATCCAGTATTTTTCGTCAGTGACATGTTGTTCTTCACTTTCCTTCAGGGCTTCTTCTACTTCAACCAAGCTCCTTGCTTTCGCGCACTTGTTGCAGCTGCTGGGGCCGCAATCACGATGGTGTGAGACCATAGTAGACGTAAAGACAAACTCGGCTGTCCAAATGAGTCCGAAATACTGCATGGAAACCAAATGCTGGATGTCTTACCATGGTCTATATAACTGCCATTTGTGCAAGATATATTGATAATTAGGTTTAGTGTGTTGTCTATTACTGTAGTATATAGTATAAGATGTAACTTCATTGCTGTCCTAATGTTATTTGCAGTTTTATGTATAGAGGCAAAAGCTGATTATCTCTATCATTCCTGCCATGTTAAAAGTACCGATTGAAAACTCTCGGACAAATATAGACAACGTTTAAAATGTTTATCACTAGCTGTAACAAATTTATATAGTTACCTATAACTAAGATCGTTACATCTTTTTGCCACGTTTCTGTAAAAGAAAGCGGAATTGGAGATAATATTTTTCGTTGTTGATATTTACTCTCAACACAAGATTGTTTTTTCAAAGATTGGTTGAACTTCTCTCATCCTGCCTGTGATACCATCATTTGTCTCTATTCATTAAATTAAAGCGTGCTGTCTGGTCAATATGGTTATCATAGATTTAGAAAGCCGTGCAACAAAACATTGAAGTAAATGATTCTCAAAACCAAGTTCATGGCAACCTCCGGTCCTTTTCTTTAATGCAAAGTGTCAGGAAAATAGAAGTGAAATCAATGAAACCCAAGTTATTTCATCACAGTATTACTTTTCCTTGGATATGTCCCCTCTGACATACAACCTCTTGCAGCAATACTTGGAGAAGAAAAACATGTTTTCCCTCGAGGAACAGAAAATTTGCAACGTGGCAAATTGGAATATCTATTTCTTAAATGAAAAAAATGTCAAGAAACGGGGAATGTTCAACTCTCGGAACTAAATATTTCATCGCAGCATTGATTTCTTTTAATTTTCCTTGGATATGTCCACTCTGATTGACAACCTCTTGCAGCCATACTTGGAGAAGACAGGCCTTTCTCTGGGGTAGAATTGCATCTCAGCAACTATTCGTTGTGCCGTTTCCGTGGCAATTGCTTGACCATTTGCAGCGAGTTCCACTTCTGCACATTTCAGAACATGTTCTCTCTCCAGGGGAAGAAAAGGCATGAAGTAACGCCCTAGATCCGGACCTTTCCCGCCTAAAACGTCTCCGGTCAAGATGCGTCCTTTTCTGCCAGAGACTGAGTCAACGGCATTCAAGGGATCGTCATTAGTTGAGGGTGTGGCAGTCTCCATGGTAGCGTGATTGACAGCAGCATGGCCTTCTGGGATATTGCTAGGCTTTTTAACAGTAGCAGCAAAAGTTTTGCCAGTAGATGCAAAATTAGTTGAAGACGGTTCTGAACTGTCAGTGTCAACTTGAAGCTGACTTAGGAGGTCCTGTATCTCCTCTTCTCTGATGCTCTCTCTGGATCGGCCCTTGCTTATCTGTTGTAGCAAATACCTGCCCATAGGTAGCTTTTCTGTGCTCCAGATGAAGATAAACATAGTGTTTGAAGTATCTTCTTCCAGCAATGACAGAAGTCCCTCAGCTAAACTGGGATAAACCGTCTCCATCTCGTCAAACACGAACAAGTGCTGCCTGTCACTATGTGAGACGTTCCCCCTGACCCAGTCTCGGACCTGCTCCCTGTACTGCCATGCTTCTCCTGGATGAGGGAAGTGGTCGAGAATGATGAACTTGTGCGCTCTGACTCCACAACTCTGGGACAGAAACCTGGACAGAAGTCTACTCAGGAACGTCTTCCCCACAAGGTTGTGGGAAGATAATAGCCATAGAATGTTGCACGATATTATACCGGTACGAGAAGAGAGCTGTAGTTTTAATTTGCCTCTTCGTTTCAAGTTTCCTCAACGGCTCTAACCAGGTGTGTGGATTATCTGCTTCTTGTGTTTAATACAAAATCTTAGTTTGGGTATCCTTCAGTCTCTAGACACTGAAAACGACAGAAACACATAGAACTAGAGAGGTAATATTTTTGCGAGCAAATACAGAATGTTACCTTCACATGTTGTAGTCTAACACTGGCATCTGTTTTGTTCATTCTTATTTGAACACATTTCTAAATGTAGTGACCCGAGCCCCTCTAGATCTGACATTTGCTACATTATGTAATCGAACACCCGTGGTGCCTGCTACTTTACCGGTCACCATGGTGACAGCCGTCTGGTCCAGATGGTTGACCTTATTTGCGCGGAAAAGAAGAAGAAACAAAGCAAAAACAGACATGTTCCCTTCTGTGAAGGTAACATAATTAGTTTCCCTTTATGCCGTCATGGTTAAGTTTATGTTCCAGTTTTCTTCTGGAATATTGTACATTCATGTAGCATTTTGTCAAAAATCTGGCCTTAGCTTCAATACGTGTATGTATAAAGGAAAGAAGAAAAATAGGATTGTGTACAGGGTGCTACCGATGTGTTTTTCCGTACATGAGGAGTTTACGTTATAATCACAAACCACTGGAACCCGTTTCTGTGATTTTCTGTTTCCGCTTCTGGAACTTTGACTTTCAAATAAACTTATAATTAAAATTTATTGCAAATTCTTGCCCGTGGGCTAAATGCAGGTAACATGATTCAAACACTGTAGAAAACAATATTACAAGTGTCTACTCCAGTCTAAAACTAGTAAAAGATGTTAAACTCTAGATCATGGGTTATTGGGTTCGACTCCTTTAATTGATAAACTGTATCAATGGAAGTTGCCATGAGACAAGGGGACATGAAATTTAATATTTATGAAAGGTTCTTTTGTCAATCATCACAAGTAACTTGGAGTGAGTGAGTGAGTGAGTGAGTGAATGGGTGAATGAGTGAGTTGAGTGTGAGCGAGCTACACTTTCTGAACGTTTATTTTCAAACAAAACATATCCATTAGTGGTAACATGGGACAAAAAGACAGGCAGGTAACGTCAAAGTCAATTATTACATATAACGTAGTTATAGGCTGTGTTTCGCAGGTGTAGTTATAGCTAAAAAACACACGAATAAAATCCCAACATTGTTGATAAGTCAACTCCATATTACTAACTGATATCTTTCAAACGCTTGATATCTTTTTTCAAACGCAGCCATAGGATTAATTCAATTAGAGAGTACTTGGGGGATTTAGTATACGACTGAATGCTTTTGAGGCACGTGGAGCATCTGGGTACTTTATCGTATAATGTGAAGTAGTATGTATTTATTACTTCCTAAAATCAATATCTATCGGAAAGTAACACTCCCTTGTGGAGTGGAATGCCCCTTTAGTCATATTAGTTCGGGCAGTTACAAAAATAGTAAAGAAACACTTAAGACATAGATGAAGACACAATGAAAGACAGTCAAGAAAATCTTAAGAAATGGATGAAGACACAATAATGGATTGTCAAGAAACGCTTAAAAATGGATGAAGACACAATAAAGATTAGTAAAAAAAACACATAAGAAATGGGAGAAGACAAAACAAAGGTTATCAAGAAACACATAAGAAATAAAAGAATACACAATAAGATGAAATAATCTTTTCCACCATGATGATAAAATCCCAACTCGCATTACCCCACTGCATCTGCTCTGTATGATATTGCACAGTATATGATAGCACATTCATGTAGCGCTTACAAAAGGGGGAGGAAGGGGAAAAGACAGGTTACAAAATACAAATTTTCTCTGTGGTTTTGAGTTCAATGTTTTTTTCCAAAGGACTTCTTCTACGTCCGCGCACCTGTTGCTGCAGTAAAGGCATCAGTCACGCCGGTATGAGACCACACTGGGCGCTAGGAAAACGTCGTCAGTTCGAGTGAGTTAAAAGATTCAGAATGGCATACTGTGGGGCCAGGAAGAGGCTACAAAATGCCTCACAAATGACACAATGCATCACCCCTGATGTGGGCGTGATGGTGTTTCATTTCCTTTTTACAAATTTATGGTCGCATAACACAGTATTTATGGGCGACCCACGTGACATAAGTAGATCGGGCACAAAATAGGTCGTCGCAGTTCTTGAAAAGCCATAGAAATTTTTCTGTGCACGTCAGCGAGTCGCAAACTGTGGTGAATAGTAGAGGGGTACGTAAGTTTTGAGGCTGTATGAGTTGGGTTACGATGTTTGTTTGGCTGGGTAGAATTTCGCGCACGAATCCGGTTCCCGCTACTTCCGTGTGTCGGCTGCAGTACGGTGACCTCCGCTGGGGGTCATTTCAAAGTGTTCTTTCTGGGAAAACGAGCAGGCAAACTTCATCTCATTTTCACATATGTTGTAGATTATACCCTCAACTCCAACATATCGAATTCTTGTTAATTACTTTTGCACCCTGATATATTTTTTGAGTCGTCGAACCACCTCACTTTGGGGTCCTTAACCATGTAAATCCCATAGGCGAAAAACTGTGTTCTGCTACCTTTAACCACAGTGGTAATTTCCCAGGGACGGACAACGGCATTGAATTTGACTGATATGTTAGGTACTGACGTGGGCTGACTTGAACTATAACGTTTTTGTTACCGTCAGACCCGCCGTTACCATGGCAACGGCCGCCAAGACCGCGCCCTATGCTTAAGTATAGGACTTAGTGTGAGCCAATACCCGCTCTACCCCCCCCCCTTTTTCCACCGAAAAAAAGACTAACCCCCAACCCCAATCACTCAGAACGTTAGAATAAGGTCTAACAAGCTCTTTGTAGCAGAAAAAGTCAACCAGAATATTAGATTTGTTGAGATAATGAGACCAATTAGCGGCCCCACAGATAGCCCTTGTACGGGGCCGACACCTGTGCTAGGCGTCGAAGTGCAAAGTTGGCCATATCTCAGGAACCGTTTGGATTTCTGCTCTAAAACTTGGTACGGTTTTATATCTTGACTAGTTTTATTGTATGAGCGGAAAAAAATCCAAGGTCAAGTTTGCTTAAGGACATTCAACCCCACCCCAGCCTAACCTGTGGAAGAGTCCATTCTTCCGCAGGGGCCCGGGGCATATTGAGCAGATTTAGCGTGGAATCAATTCACAATCACAATAATAGTTCACTTTCGAGGAGAAGTTACTGTTGAAATGTTCCATTTTCGCGCGGGGGTGATTTGGAATAGTTTAATGTTGCATGGGAAGGGGTATGGGTAAAATATGCTGTATTTGCTCTCCACCAGATGTCGGCCGTTCTAGTTGTATGCCTTGCTGTGATTGGATGCTACGCCCACCTTTTCCTAGAGTCGCTTCATGTAAGCCTCAATCTGATTGGTCATATGGAGAGGAAGACAATTTGCATAATTGCTGTTGTTTTACAGGTTCAACTACACCGTAAGTGTCTCGACAGTCTTCCAGTCTTCGCCCTGAGATCTTAAGGTTGAAACTTTGACTTCATTGACATCGTCAGTTTCTTCACCCGGCAGTCAAAACAGGTGAGTTTTCAGTTTTGCTGAATATCGCTGAGGGTTCTCTTTACAGTTTTTTTGTGTGTGCTAATCTTCAATAGTTGGTATTTTTTTTGCTAATAAACACCACAAAGTTGGGAATGTATATGACATGTATGACACTTTGATTTTTGCTAGTTTGCGTCAATTACAGCATCCGTGTGCTCCGTGTCATTCCATCGTGAATATACTCTATAGGAATGTCCTTGTAGGATTTCAAAACACACAACACGAAGGTGTACTTACGGATATCGAGGGCTCTAAACAGGTAGCACGAAGGGACAAAGAAATCGTTAGACAGTTTCACGGTAAATTTGTCAGTGTCGTTACGGACAGATGTAGTCTATTGTGTCATTCTTTGTATAGACTAGATCGTAGAGTTCCGGGCCGAGTTGTGACCATATCTGGTAGGTGCGCAGATGCATGTTGCTAACGTTACCGCATTGACCTCCTAGCGGTTTTCATTGTTTGGGTTAGATTTTTGGGCTAACAAAACATACACCGTCAACTTATTAATATTCAATGTGCGGCACAAGAAGAACGTTGACCCGTGTCTCGGTTTTTTTCCAGGCGGAGAAGCATGAATCTTAAAGCGCTGTTCGCCTGGATATGGGGAGTGGTGGCCATGTTGTTCGTGTCCGCTCAAGCCGTCCCGGCAGGTCAGCTGTTTTTTTAACGGGATTGTTCAAAGCAAGGTCATTAGACCACTTCATGAAAGGAAATGAACTAGGATGTTGGTGTTATTTTACTTAATGGAATTACGATTGTGCACTACGTACACAGAGTGCATTTTAGTTTGTAATTTACTCTATGCAGTGTATACAGTATGTACTTTACTTTATATAGTGTGTACTTAGTAGGTACTATACATAGTGTGTATTTTAGTATGCATTTTACTGTACGTAGTGTGTATTTAGTATGTACTTTACTATGCATAGTGTGTAGTATGTACTGTGCATAGTGTTTATTTAGTATGTACTTTAATGAACGTACTTATGCGATGAGTATGTAATTATCTAACTGAACTTTTGTTGTTTCTTTCTATACAGCGCCTGCTAAAGTGGCCCCTGCAGGTTAGTTAGCCTTTATCATTCACCCTTCAGTAAATTTGACCGTGGGAAAATTACAACTTATATCCGTTGCTTTTAAACATTGGGTATTGAAGGCATCGGGGGTGGCGTAACTGGTAGAGCGTTCGGCTCGGAATCTAGAGGTCCTGAGTTCGATCCTCCCCGACGTTGTTCCCCTGGGAAAGGCACTTTACACGACCTTCCTTACTTCACCCAGGTGTAAAAATGGGTACCTGACTTCGGTCGGGGAGGTAAAAGATTACCTTTACCTTCTGTCTGTACCGTGTATGTGGCACTGTTAATATAAGTAACAAAAACTTGAATGCAGTGCCACATTGTCCACGTCTCTCCAAAAGAAAGAAAAAATGGATATTCAAGTCGCCGGGCGGTAGTTTCAAACTGCAATATATTAAAAATATATATCAATCTGAAACCACCGCCTGTCAACTTGATATGTTGTAACACCCTGTTTGTAAAAGCAGCAGGTATAGTTAGGTTTCCCTGCAAATAAATCTGTAATAGCGTTAGAGTTGTAGCTTGTTAGGACACAATATGAGTTGGTTTTATGATAGTGGTGGTATCCTGCTTTGATATTCAATATTGCCTTACATTTCTTGTCAAGCTGAATTGATTTGAGCGGAGATGATACAAAAATTCTTCCTGTCTCCGGTCTTTCTCCAGGTTATTTCAAAGATTTCTTCGAGACCGGTAAGGGAATCCTCTTGTTGTCTCTGGTTGAAACTATGTTTTGAACGAACGAACGCATGAATGACTATTAGTCTTTACGTAGTATTTTCACATTCACTGCTGTCGTTTGTTACATGTGTTTAATGATACATGCTTGTTACATTCACTGTTGCCATTTGTTACATGTGGCAACATACATGTTATACTAGCTCACTGTTGCCATTTGTTACATGTGGTAACATATACATAATAACTGTTCTACTAGCTCACTGTTACCCTTTGTTACATGCTTGTCACACCAACTGTTG
This sequence comes from Branchiostoma floridae, assembly GCF_000003815.2. Taxonomy (NCBI): domain Eukaryota; kingdom Metazoa; phylum Chordata; class Leptocardii; order Amphioxiformes; family Branchiostomatidae; genus Branchiostoma; species Branchiostoma floridae. The sequence continues at coordinate 23,555,372 of NC_049986.1, read as the reverse complement.
CCCTTTGTTACATGCTTGTCACACCCACTGTTACCCTTTGTTACAATTGCTTGTCACACCCACGTACCCTTTTATACAATTGCTTGTCACACCCACTGTTACCCTTTGTTACATGTGGTAACATGCTGATGTTACATTCACTGTTGCCAGAAGGAAATCTAGCAGTAGAGCGCGTCAGACGTGATGAAAGAGGATCTGAAAAAGAGTGTCGGGGAGGCGGGAACTCAGACCGCGGGGGACGCGGATCCGTAAATCGATGCCGTAGAGGCCCAAGTGCGCGCGGAGGAGGCGGTGGGGGTGGGGGCCGTGTGAGACGTGACCGTTGAGGTAAACTACATGTATCCTAACGTTTCCTGCCTGCCCGACTTCTATGACAGTTTGGGTGAATGGGTGTAATAGGAAAGCAGTAGAGACTGTCAAGAAACTTGACGATGTTTTCTTCCAAAGTTTGCTCAGAGTTGAGGTGCACAGATTAATGTGGAATTAATTGTGCTTATATATTTGTGCTTATTATGACGGTTCCCTTACTTTTGTGAGTGTTATTGACTATATATTGCTAGTGGTGCTGCTAACATAAGCTCTCAGCTTCAGTACGTGTGTGTATTTTGTATTTTATTCATTCAAAAAAAGACGATGTGATAGAAACCACTGACATTGTTTATCATTACAGGCATGTAAATAGCCCCACTACAGCTGCCATTGCTGAGCAACCCTGCTCCGTCTAGCTGACAAGTGATAAATATAGTATTTACCTGCACAAATACATTTTTGTTTAATAACAGTACTAATTGACAGTCGTTACATCTGATTTCTGTTTTAATTTAAACATTGCACATTACAGTGTCGCTTGATGCCCTATGATGACTGTGACATATCCTGTGTCATTATGATATGAACCTTCCGTGTTAACAACATTGTAATTTACTGTCAACGCTAACAGACTGGGTGTCAGACTTGCAATGTTGAACAAGACAAAAAAATAAAATTCATTCTTAGATGAATCAACTCGTCTTTCCTTCATTGCCTTCGTAATTCTTTATAGACTGAATGAATGGATGGGATAATCAAGAAACACTTAAGAAATGGATAAAAACCAATAGAATATTTACGAAATGAACAATAAAAGGCAGCCAACAAACACCTAAGAAATGAATGAAGACAAAATAGTAAAGAGATATTTAAGACATGGATTAAGATAGTCAAGACACTCTTAAGAAAGTAATAAAGATACAATAAAAGATAGGCAAGAAACACTTAAGAAACACAATAAAATGCAGCCCAAAACACTTAAGAAATAAGGACTAAAAGGGATAGTTAAGACACACTTTAGAATTTGATGACACAATAAAACATAGTCAGAAGCACTTAAGAAATTGATAAAGACACAATAGAAGATGGTAAAGAAACACCTAAGAAATGGATGAAGACACTTAGAATAAATAGAAGACACAATACTAGATGGTCATGGAACACTTAAACCCATATTGTACTCCAGAGAAGAGTGTTCTGGTTCTGCTAATAAGATTTTTTGACATCCAAAACGTGATTGTATTCGCCACTTGACATTGAACTTGGACAATGCAGCTGTTGCATTATAAAGCATTAACCTTCCGAGTACCTGGAGCAAATTGAGTTAGTACTTTGTGGGATCGTTTAGCGTAACTGCAGGGTGTAACACCAGATCATTATTATTTACCCCGGTCCAAAGCCAGAGGTCATGGGTTCGACTGTTCTCCCGATCTTGTGCTCTTTTGAAAGGCATGCGCACTTTTCTCAGTCTGCCCAGTTGTAACACGGGTTGGGGAGGTAAAACACGGTGGGAGGAAAGGGTTGAATTCCGCCTTCCAATACCGGGTCCCAGACACAGTTCAAACAACCGACTGCCCCTACGACCTTGAAAAGGCTACCTTTATCTACCTACAGGCGGACTTTCACTGCACTTGGGGCACGGGTGCGGCACTGCGGGGTTCGTTGACTGCAGCACTGTTTTGTTATTTGCGCGATTTTTGATAATTTAGATATTGCGTGATACGTAAAATTATCATTTAGAAGACAACAAAATTCGTTCTCTATCTCTGAAATTCATTAAGTCATCTACGAACTCTGCAGTGCCGCACCGGTGTCCCAAGTGCAGTGAGAGTCCTCCTTACCTACTTACCTGGTCCCGTTTACGTGGTGCATGACCCATGGAGGAAATTATCAAGGTTTTAAAGTTCCTGTTTAACAACGGTCTTTATATACAACCAAGTTGTGATTCTGACCTAGATTGGGAATAAAGACCTTTGCCATGCAGTTAGAATCATACGATTCAGCAACATAGCTCTGGTGTTATAAGCCTTTTAGAGAGAGGGGAGGCAACATACAGCCAACTTTGTCAACTTTGCCACGTCAGGGCGACATGCCTTACGGACAGGTTATTTGTTGCAGCTCTGTGGATCATTAACCCTAGTACAAACCTACAGAAATAGACCCTTATGAGCTCATTGAAAAGCGGTGTGCAGGCCAATTTGAGCTTTCATGACTTAACAAAGGTTCAAACAAATAAAGACTGAAGTGCCTCAAACCTGAATTCTTTATTTCCTGTTGGCAACTCACGGCGAACAGGTGGGTCTACCTGTGCTAGTAGATTTCGTTCGTGTAATGTTGTATTATCTAGTAGTTTATATGTAAGGTTCTGCAGTGTAAAAGTGTAAGCAGCAGTCGCCGTAGCGGCACTTTTATTTGGGTTAATAATGGTGTTAAACTGCAGAACAGCTAACTGAACATTTCATTTTTTGTATGTATGTATGTTCGTATGTATGTTCGTATATATGTATGTATGTATGTATGTATGTATGTATGTTTGTTTGTGTGTGTATTCCTGTGTTTGTGCGAGTGCTTGCGTGTATTTGTGTGTCTGAATGTGTGTGCCTGTATGTGTGTGTGTGTGTGTGTGTATATTGGGGTGTTTGTGAGTAAGGAGACTGTGAGTTTTTCTAGACGATTAATCGGCTATATGTCTATGGTCTGGTAGAAGTGGACAATACTTTATCTGAGAGCACAATAATAAGAATCAAACTACACAGACGAAAGGGAAATTTACATAACAAAAGAGTTTTGGCTCAGGCAAGGTTTGCACATTGCATCGCACGCTGTATGCCTTTGTCCGTAGGTCGCTTAAAACAAACATTGTAAAATTACCTCACGGCAGGTGTACATACAGGGGTTTTCCTTGACGTGAACCATATAAATTCAGCATAAACCAGCAGATTTACAATGTGTCCAATTTTGTACCTACCTGCCCTATAAGGAGGTTCTACATTTGCACTTGTACCGCCGCTTTAGGTATCACTCGTCTCAACACCATTGATTTTGTATCTGTATAGTCGTTATAACCGCCCTTCAGCATAACACACTTCTGTATCTGTATCTGTATAGCCGGTATAACCGCACTTCGGCGTAACACGCCAGCTTCTGTATCTGTATCTATATAGCCGGTATAACCACCCTTCGGCGTTACACACCAGCTTCTGTATCTATATAGCCGGTATAACCGCCCTTCGGTGTTACACACTAGCTTCTGTATCAGTATAGCCGGTATAACCGCCCTTCAGCGTAACACACCAGCTTCTGTATCTGTATCTGTATCTGTATAGCCGGTATCACCGCCCTTCGGCGTAACACACCAGCTTCTGTATCTGTATCTGTATAGCCGGTATAACCGCCCTTCGGCGTAACACACCAGCTTCTATATTTGTATCTGTATCTCAATAGCCGGTATAACCGCCATTCAGCGTAACAGTTTCCTAACACAGTAGCGTTTATATCTTTATATAGCCAGTATAACCGCCCTTTTTTGTAGCACACCAGCTTCTGCATCTATCATTTGTCATAACACACCAGAGTCGCATGCACTCCAGATCACCAGTAGCTGGTTCATACCATACTGAACGACACATGAAGCCTAACCGTTGTACATCTAACTCCAGGTGCAGCTACGCAGTGAGGACCCCCTTCTGTTCTCGGTACGTCTTTAAGCTGTTCCCAACATGACCATGAACCTGGGCGTCCCTGTCGCCATCCTTCTCCAGCTCTGCATGAACATCATCCACCCAGTACAAACTGGTGAGTACAGGTCAACACAGATGATAGCATGAAAGAACCCACCACACTTTTAGATAATAGATTGTAGCAGTAATCCTAGCCTCTCTGTGCTCTTGGTTGACAACCCTCCTAGTCCTATGGCCGCACATGGGACACGTACTGCCGTATTGAGGTTACTAGAGCTCTGATTACAGATATTACAGACCCTTGGGGTTAAGATGCTAATAATTTAGCACCTGACTGTGAGGACAGGGTTGTCGGATTACCCAAATAGCGAGCATCTTTCCAGCTAGCACTGATATGTCGAAAAGGGAATGAAATGGCTTTTTTCTATAGTAAATTTTAGAATCTATAGCTGTTCATATCATAACAATAACAGGGCATTCTGTAGACGGGTATCCGTATCAGCATATTTCATAGTGCTGTAAGTATATTGCAGCAACCTGTTGTCAACTTGCGATAGCATATTCAAATGAAATACATTGCGGAGGAGCAGCCAAAATCATCAGTCCGCTACGAAGTGCTATGAACCATATATCTATACTTCTTGACCTTAGCATATTGCGGGAGCACACATCATCTGACCGGAAAACGTGGCCATATATGGAGCGTAACGGATGTGACGTCAGACCAATGCGAGTGGGACATCAGAGCTGATCCTGACAGGATTATACTGGTAAATACGTGACTCCTTCTTTCGCTGTTTTTGTTGAATACAAGACGATGACGTACTGCATTTCTAAATCTTTCCTTTCCTTTCCTTACCAGCATCTTTTGGAGGCTGAAAAACAAATGAAATATATATATGTTTGTAAACGATATAACATATTTTCAGCTAATGTAAATAGTATCTATATATCTTATGTATACTAGATCAACTTCGACACCTCCGGATTCCGGCGAGGCTCAGACAACTGCACTTCTGACGTTCTCACGTTTCATGACGGAGACTCTTCAGCCTTCAGAATCACCGATGAGTTCTGCGGAGACCAGACAAGTACATTTTACAGCCTTCTTTTTTACGTAAAAGCTGCCGAACCGTTAGCATGGAAATTCATTTGTGTTAGGAAACGTTATGTGAACAAAATCTAACACAACCAATCCTACGCAAATTACACAACCAACAGTGGAAAGTGTAGGTTGTTGAAGCAAACATTTTGGGGTAAGCCTCTTTTCATAACTGTCTTGAATTTTGCAAAGTCTAGTCTTTTCAAACTGCCTCCAGTT
>NC_049986.1:23538488-23539323 GCF_000003815.2 Branchiostoma floridae | reverse complement strand
CTATTCCCCGCCACAGTTTGAACTGCATATGTTTGGTGCAGCGCTGTAACGTCAACGTTGGGCCTGTGAACTTTATAGAAACGACCAATGACGTCATTCTACATATTACCCACGGTGCAACATACTGCACATGCGTGCTTGAAATCGTGAACTACCCTTTAACCTATAAGCACCATTTTCTTTCTGCCCCAACAGCTGACGCAGGCCGTCTGCACCTGTCCACCGCCAGTACGGGGAGTCAGATGCACGTTGTGTACAGCCGCGGGGCAATGGCTCTGCAGAGAACTGACTTCAACATTACCTTTACTACAAGAGGCAACAGTGAGTACACCTCAATGATTCAATCAACAAAATTAATGTAATTGACGTTATTGTACAAAGAGGACAAGACATAGTCTCACCCTATACTACATAGTCTCTGGTTAGTCTGTGTAACACATACATTCCGCTGTTCTGGGTTGTAACTGTCCTCTCCCCACAGAGGCTGGCCGGGGTCTGGGCGGCTGCTCTAAGTGGTATTTAAGGTATCTCGGTTGGCTAAATTGGCATTTTGACCTTCCACTGTTTTCTTATTAATGAATTAAGAACGAATGGAGCCGTAAGGAATGTTGATAGATGGGCATTAAAGAATTCTAAATCTGATTTTTTGGGGGCCACATTGATGACGTCATCATTTTTATTGCCTCTGATATTATTTTTTTCTATGACAAAATACAGCACTTTGGTACTTACCACTGTAATGAAACTTTGTTTTTCGTTGCATAATGATAAAAGCTACAAACTCACGGTTGCGCAAACTGATATCTACTAATGATCTGTAGTAATTAGAAAATGT
>NC_049986.1:23537384-23538388 GCF_000003815.2 Branchiostoma floridae | reverse complement strand
ACTACAGATCGTTAGTAGATATCAGTTTGCGCAACCGTGAGTTTGTAGCTTTTATCATTATGCAACGAAAAACGAAGTTCATTACAGTGGTATGTACCAAAGTGCTGTATTTTGTCATAGAAAAAATAATATCAGAGGCAATAAAAATGATGACGTCATCAATTTGGCCCCCAAAAAATCAGATTTAGAATTCTTTAATGCCCATCTATCAACATTCGTTACGGCTCCATTCGTTCTTAATTCATTGATAAGAAAACAGTGGAAGGTCAAAATGCCAATTTAGCCAACCGAGATACCTTAATCTATTGTAGAGTCTGTTAGTTTTCTATAATTGAGTAATGGAAAGTGGGACCGCGTAGTACAGCGGGACCGTGTCCGGCCCGTGACCGAGAGGTTGCGGGTTCGAATCCGCCTGCCGTGTTACCGATCTTGTGCCCTTGGGAAAGGCACTTTACACGACTTTCCTCACTTTACTCAGGTGGAAATGAGTACCTAGCTTCGGCTAGGGCCGTCCCTCGGATAGGACGTTAAATGGAGGTCCTGTGTATGGGGTGAGCCACACCCCATGAACATCAAAGTACCCACACAAGTGCGATGGTGCGGTGTGCGGTGGAACAAACCCTTCAGTCTGGAGTTGGTGATTCACTTCAAATCACCCGAATGGCGAACTTCCATACCGTATCAGCCACATGGTGATTTACATCATTAGCCCGGATGGGAGACCTGGCGCATCCCCGTCTTGTATTCAGCTAGAAGAAGGGGTATGCCACCCCGTAAGGGGCGGTATAACCACAACGGTGCTGTAATACACCGTATGACTATGACTGATGACTAATGGAAAGTGTCATGCGTTGTGTCATGTGCCATTGTGGTACAAGAACGTTACATTTCTCGGTAACGCTTAAGGTGAATTCTTAGTCGTCACTTACATGAAATGCCTCTGTCTCACTTCTGCAGCTGGGATAGATTCGCATCTTCAATGAAGATACTTTCATCCCCCAAAC
>NC_049986.1:23534841-23537165 GCF_000003815.2 Branchiostoma floridae | reverse complement strand
CGCCTTTACAAATGTTACAATTTCAACTTAAAAAATGTAACAAATTCAACTTTACCTTCACAATAGTCCATGTCGTCCAAATCCGGTCTTCGAATTTTTGACAGCGGCGCACTCGGTGCACGCGGAGTAGAAAGAACACTAAGTTAGCACCCGGTCCAGAACACACATATCTAGCGTTATCAATGGCCCACGTACACGTATGACATACAAGAATAGAGTCGACATTTATTTGGCTGGTGCTTTGTAACTCATCAACTACTTTAAGCAGGTATCTCACTAAATCTGCGGCAGATTGGAGTCGTCGCTGCAGCCGAGCAATTCAATAGAGCGCTCAGCGAATGCCATAGTTAGAAAATAATAAAAGCGCTTTTTGTGCTTTGTTGTCATTTCTCTATGCTTGTACGTTTTGTATGATATTGCCATAGATAAATTCAAGGGCAATAGAAATTCGGTTAAAAACGGAGGCGTTTGGAACAAAATCCTTGTGCGCAATCTGCTGCGTATGCATTATCAAGCTCTGAACAATCTATATCCGTGTTTTTATATGTTCATGGTCAGCCATTTTGCCTCTGAGTCAGGAGAGTTACCTGATTATAAAACGGATTATATTGTTAACCAACTGCGCACCAGGCTACAAGATATATATGCATACAGGAGTGGTTTAGTTATATTGAAAACAATTCAATACTGTTTTTTCTTAGCAAATCAAGAAAATGCTATGAACAAGAAATGTACCTTTATAATATAGATAACTTTGAGATTCGCAAAGCAATAACTCAGTTAAGGATTGGTAGCCATAAGTTAAATGTTGAAAGAGGCAGATACTACAATGTAGCCCCTGACCAAAGTGTCCATTCTGCCCAAATCATATTGAAGATGAATGTCATTTTATAATGGAATGTTTTAGATACGCTAGTTTACGCAATGAATTATTCACGTTTCTCGAACCAAGTACAACATATTTCAAAAGACTCGATGCTACAGACAGATTTGCACATTTATTTAGATGCCAGAACTCCCATAATGCAAAAATAGGCAAATACATCAAGGACTACTTTGCTATTAGAAAGAAAGAATACTGAAGCTCATGATTAGCCTACTTCATTATGATACTATATGAATGAATTATGCATATTAGCCATTATTGTTGTGTTAACTACGATGTTAAGCTTTATCCTATACCTGTACCTCTATTTTGTACTTCATGTAATAGCTGTTGCCATACTTTTGTACCATGTACAATTGTCGTGCAATAACGTTCTTCCTTCCCGACGACGTCATGATTTATTTTTTCTGCCCTTTTTTAGGGTTTCGTGCTGAGTGAGACTAGCTACACGTTTGCCGGAGTACTTCTAAGTCCCCTCGACTGGGAATACGGCTACAAATCCTACAGCAACACAAGTGGTAAGGAAATTATACAATTTTTCTTCAATTTACCATTCCTTACATTTGCAATATTCTATGCGATGTCCAGGAACTTCTTTCATTCTTATAAACTGTATAAGCATGAGCGATTTTAGTCAATTGAACCGGAAGTGCCTGTGAAACCATTGCGGAGAAGGGAGTGAAGTCTGCCATCTCTTATTGTTTTGTTGCTCCACAGATACTCTCGAATTGTACGTCATCCCAGACTGGGTCTTCCCGATCCCTGGCTTTCAGCCACCCTTACCCAGGTGTTACTACACCTCCGACACGTCTGCCGTGCTTAACGGTACAGTGCAGTTCATCGTGCCGGGACAAAGGTCAGCTTCTCATTTAGTTCGAAATAGAATTATCTATTTCTGGCATTCTCGAGCATCATACACTATTGTACTAAAGTATTTGACATATGATATTCAAATTTGTGCATCCTTACAGTCAATGGAAGCCGGAGGAATGGCCATGGATCCCGTTTAAAAGTTATGAAGAGTTGGAATTTGAAAGGACTAACGCAGTTATAAAATACACATTTTACGATGTAAAGGTAAGGGAATTACATAGAATGGTAAACATCGAATTCAAAGCATGTTCATATATTTTGTGATACGGATTCTTGACATTAACGTACTACTAGGTTTGAAAACGATAATCATGACATAATGAAGGCTACTCTACTGATAGTTTCTTCATGAAGCTAAAGTTAGATATTGCATTCTAACTTGCGCCAGTAATAGTAGCAAATAATAGCGGAAACTTACCAAGGTATATTTTGTTGGGAAAAATTCAACTTGACAAAATAGTTATCATGGCATATAAATGCATGTTTAAGTTAAACAAAACATGTGCTCTATATGACAGGTCAAACAGGAAAAAAAAAGTGTTGAAGAGTTTTTACATTTTATCAC
>NC_049986.1:23525186-23528613 GCF_000003815.2 Branchiostoma floridae | reverse complement strand
GTTTCTCTTTTAGTTTTGGTATACACCTAAATTTAAGTCATTAGAACATTGAAAGCTCGAATCCCCAGTAGAAAACTTTGAGTACATAACAGATACAATATCTGCGCAAGATGAAAATGAAAATTTCTGTTGTCTTTTAAATTCATCCTTTCATTCTTCTTAATTAAAAGATGATAATTTCCGTGATTTATCATGATTTACCCCGCAGTTTTTAATCATATCAGTGAGAGTAAAGCAGCGACGAAAATAACGAAAATCTACCATAACTCCTATTACACTGTTGTGTATGATATGGAATGGGTGGAGGGGAAAGGGAGTGGGGTGGGGTGGTCAAACAGCTTGTCCAAAAGGCTAAGAACAATCCCCAGTGTTGTAGCTGAGAGAGCTGCATACATGAACTGTTTGTTTGCTTCGGTTGTTTTTCTGCACGATTTAATTGTTAAGAAGACATCTATTTTGCAATCTGATGATCAAAAGCATCGAAAATGACGGCAATAATTTGAAAATTCGCCTAAATTTTTCAGTGACAACTGTTCGATACTTGCTCTGTAACGCCACGGTGCGAAATGGGTTCTGTTTATATTCTGTGTTTATTTGATAGAATATCGGTTATCAGTTTGAAACTCCAGTGCTACCCTAAACGAAAAATGACTAAATAGAAGCTAAACGAACGCTTATTAAATGAATTTACGTTCGAAGCATTCGTATAAGAAATTTTAACAACTAGAAAATAAAAGAGTTTCCGAGATGTCAGTAGGTAACAAGCAGCTGGTCCATTTATAATCATGGGTGATTTTGTTTCCTGTTGTTTTGGCTATAACTACACATGCGAAAATACTTTTGCATTATACAGACTCAAATACTTTCCAGATGCATTAAAATGTATCAGTTTTGGAACAATAGTTTTATATCAGTCTTAGAAATCAGCTTAATGTCTTAATGTGTATTAACTACTTTTGTATCTGTACACCTGTACTTAGCCCGATAGGGCATAAAAGTACAATGAGGAAAAATCATTGCAATCCTGCTTCCATGCTGACAACAAAGAGCGTCAAGATACTGCTAAAATCAGGACGTTACTTGCAGATTTGGTATCATGGTGATATTTCCGACGGTATAAAAATGAAACGAAAAGAACTTGTAGACTTTTAACCCAGACATGTTTGTGCATGTACATGGCACATATTTGTCTCGGGTGTTATTTTAAGGTGAGTATAACGCCCATTATTCGTTAACGGGGTAAATTGGAGTAGAACACTGTGAGAAAATCAATGGTGTCCAAAAGACTTCAATAACGGTATGAACTTGTTACAACTACCCTTTTGCCATTTGTGTGTGTTGTTAGACCGACAGGTTTATTTAGTTTTTTTTTTAATTTTCACGTGTTTTAAAAATCTCAGGATAAATGCCAACATAGTTTACATGGCAACGTAAATTACATCATCATTATGACGATAAATAAAAGTTGAATCAGTGTTGAAAATCTTTACCAGTGGTGTAAGGTAGGGGAAATGGCAGCTATACCATTTAGGACCTCGGTTTGTCCGAATTGTGGTGGTTGTTTTATCTGTAACTACAACTGTCATTAGCCTGTCTTGACACAATCTCTCGCTGACTGGGGTTAATGACCCCCTCCCACTAGGGCGGCGGCAATATTGTAGGGCCGGCCGCTAGGAGCGCGATTTTAGTCAGGCTACACCTGCCATGACCAAATAGTATCTAGATATCTACAATATACCATATTTCGGCAATACTTTTACACCATATCTGTAAGATAAACTGTTCACAACTGCGAAACAATCTTTACGGTTCAATCTCAATATTCTTGTGCATCAGTTAAAGATTCAAGTAGATCCTCCAAAATTTCCAAATGAACACTTTTAAACAACAAAAAGGAAGGAGAAATGGCAGCTGTACCATTTTGGGCCCTGGTTTGTCCTTAATGTAGGAAATTGTAGTTGTTGTTGTAGCTGTAACAACAGCTGCCCAACCTAAACAGTGCCTATGACTGGACAAAGTATCTAAAATATACCAAATTTCAGCAATACTTTTGCACAAGATTTGTTCAACTGCGAAGCATTCTTTTAATTCCAATATCAATGTTCTTGTGCAAACTTATGTTAAGAGTAAGAAGACCCTCCAAAATTTCCATATGAGCACCTTTAAACAGCACCGGGTCAATGGGACAGTCTAGAGACCTAAATATGTATGAGATTAGAACCTTTACCTTTCTACAATTTACATGTCTATGAGAAGTCAGGTCGCGAGGCGTAATTGCTGGACTTCGGGTCCTGGGTTCAAATCCTGAGATACTACCGATCATGTGCAATTGAGTAAGGCACTTAACAAGACTTTTCTTACTCTACCCTGGTGTGAAATGGGTACCTGACATGGGGAGGTAAAGGCGGTGGGAGGAGAGTGTTGGGCTCCCACTTCGAATTCCACATCGTACCCTAGGCACAGTGGATAGCTATTTATTTATTTATTTCATCTTGTAACGAATAGGTAGCCCCTACAACAGTGCATAGTTGATTTCCAAGGGGGCCCATCAAACATACATGTAAATAACAGGTACAGGACAAAACGTGGTAACAATCAGTCGATCTTTGAACACCCAGGGACAACATACAGTACAGAAAACATAAAACCGGTGCGTCAAAACATAATCAGTGTCCAATACTCAAATCGAAAACGTTCCAAGGTCAAAATCAATATGTCAAGAGATGGAGTGGAGGTCAGAGGTCAAATCATGTATCAAATCATGTGTAAAGTGAAAATTAATGAAACTGAAATTTACAAAGTATGGATAGTAAATCATATGTAAAGATTGAACAGTAAGGCACATTAGAGACAAAGGTGCATTTCATACTAAGTTCCAATATTACATGAGGTCAGATATTACATATGTTCTTCAGAGCTGTTTTAAAGCCTTTTAGTGTTGTAATGTTTCTTATGTTGTCTGTTAGTTTGTTGTACTGGCTAGTGCCAGTGTATGCAAATGTTATATAACTATGTAAGATGGCGCTGGTTTACCCACAGAGCGAAGATTAGATCTTGTTTGTTGTTTAGATATGCAAAGCCTGAACACTTCATATAGTACCGATTGACTACTAATTGACAAAAACTTTTTGACAACCTGTAACTACATTTAAGCAATATTTGCAATTTCTCAATAAGAAAGGAACCGAAACCACTACGTTTTTCATATTGCAGCTTTGATATGGCAGCATCACTTACGGCTGGACAACTAAAAGAATCCAAGTAATATTAAAACTGATGATATAATATGAAAGTTGGTGATTTCTACTTTGCAATCATTGGGGAATCTCTACCAGCAGGACTAGGTAGGAAAATCACAGAAATATCCTTTCAGGAGAAAGGCCTGTTTTTCCACTTTGCAGGCATTTCGCCTCTAGTTGTTATAGCT
>NC_049986.1:23523779-23524927 GCF_000003815.2 Branchiostoma floridae | reverse complement strand
ACGGTAGATGCGGAAGTCTAAAAGGCCGGTTGACATCATATATATATGTCCCCGTCTACGTAGATTGAAGTCAAGGAGAGAAATATATATTGTGACGCTCGAAACATAGGAAACCCGTGTTACAACTGATTGCGCACCGGGAAAGGTTGACAACGTGGGCTATGATAACAATCGGTTAAATGAAGGAATACTGAAAATCATACGATACGGTAATTGGCAAGAAATACTACTTTCTTGATTTCAATCAGAAGTTAAGAAAGGGAAAATATCGGAAGCAGGGCACACATAAAACAGTAACCTGGGTTTTAGCTATAATAATTATGCGGGCAGGCCCTGTGTCATCAGAAAGGGAGATACCCAGTTGTTGCATAAGACTGAGTTTGGTAACATGTATTTCGCAACGAAGGGGCAAACTCCTTGACCAGAAGGATTAAAAACTTCCCATTGCATAAGATTAGATAACTTCGCATGTGGAACCTGTGTCACTTACAACGGGGATCTTCCGCTTGTTTGTTCAGGTTGTTATTTCTGCGTTTATGAAATGAAATTATTTTGTAACTATGGTGCTATACATTTTGTAATCGGATGATTAAAAAAACTTGAAATATAAAGATGAGAGAATTACAATATCCACATAAAAGCCCTTTTCTTGTTTTATTCTAATTTTTGTATACTTATCATGCCCGAGTGTTTGCCCAAATCAAAGTAATTAGAGCATTGACAGTTCGACCAGTAGAACATTTTGAGTACATAACGGATATAATATCTACGACTGAATTAAAATTTTCTGTTGTCTTTTAAAATTATCTTTATTCTTTTTAATTAAAAGATGATAATTTCCGTGATTTGTTATGATTCACCTCGCAGTTTCCCATCATACAAGTAAGACTATAGCATCTACGAAAAGTACAAAAACCTACCATACCATCTACAACATACACTGTTGTGTATTATATGGCATGGAGGGAGGGGGAAGGGAGTGGGGTGGGGTGGGCAAACTACTTAAACAAATGGCTGAATAATCCCCAGGGTTGTAGCTGAGAGAGCTGCATACACGGAGCGTTCTTTTTTTGTTTCGGTTGTTGTTGTTTTTTCTGCACGATTGAATTTATGCAGTAAGAAGACGTCTTTTTTTGCAATCTGATGAT
>NC_049986.1:23522072-23523493 GCF_000003815.2 Branchiostoma floridae | reverse complement strand
ACGCAACGGGAAAGGTTGTCATTACCTCGGGCTATAATACGATCGGGTAAATAGAATAATATCACACGATCAAGACTTTACAAGAAATCCTTCATTTTTGTATGGTTTCAATCAAAAGCTACTGAAGGAAAAACAACAGAAGCCGGACATGCATAAAACAGTAAGTTGGGTTTTAGCTATGATGGTTATGCGGGCAGGCCCTGTGTCATCAGAAAGGGAGATCCCCAGCTGTTGCATAAGACTGAGTTTGGTAGTGTATATTATGTAACAAAGGGGCAAAATCCTTGACCAGAAGGATTAAAAACTTCGCATGGCATCTGATGTAATAACTGCGTACGTGGAACCTGTGTCACGGCAATGGGGATCTTCCGCTTGTTTGTTCGGGTTGTTATTTCTGAGTTTATGAAACGAACTTATTTTGTAACCACGGTGCTGTACATTTTGTAATCGGATGATAAAAAAAACTTGAAAGATAAAGATGAGAGAATTACAATGTCCACCTACAAGCCCTTTTCTTGTTTTCAAATAATTTTCGTATACTTATTATGCCCGGGTTCTTGCCCAAATCAAAGTAATTAGAGCATTGACAGTTCGACCAGTAGAACATTTTGAGTACATAAAGGACATAATATCTACGATTGAATTAGAATTTTCTGTTGTCTTTTAAAATCATCTTTTCATTCTTCTTAATTAAAAATGATTTCCGTGATTTATTATGATTCACCTCGCAGTTTCCCATCATACAAGTAAGACTATAGCATCTACGAAAAGTACAAAAACCTACCATACCATCTACAACATACACTGTTGTGTATGATATGGCATGGAGGGAGGGGGAAGGGAGTGGGGTGGGCAAACTACTTAAACAAATGGCTGAATAATCCCCAGGGTTGTAGCTGAGAGAGCTGCATACACGGAGCGTTCTTTTTTTGTTTCGGTTGTTGTTGTTTTTACGCACGATTGAATTTATGCAGTAAGAAGACGTCTTTTTTTGCAATCTGATGATAAAAAAAATCGAAAAAAGGCTGAAATGATTTGAAAATTTGCCTAGATTTTCCAGTGATTTCAGAAATTCTGTTACTCCGCGGTGAGACATCGGTTCTGTTTATATTCTGTTGTTATTTGGGAATCAGTTATCAGTTTTAAACTCCAGAGCTGCCCTAAGCAAAATTGATGAAAAAGGAACGAAAAATGACTCAATAGAAACTGAACGAACGCTTGAATAAATTAATGTTCAATACTAACTATATTTTGTCACTGGAAACGGAGGAGAACCTGTGTTACAAGTGGTTACGCAACGGGAATAAAGGTTGTCATTAACTCGGGCTATAATTACGATCGGGTAAATAGAATAATATCACACGATCAAGACTTTACAAGAAATCCTTCATTTATTGTATGGTTTCAATCAAAAGCTACTG
>NC_049986.1:23520190-23521777 GCF_000003815.2 Branchiostoma floridae | reverse complement strand
TAATTTTGTAACCACGGTGCTGTACATTTTGTAATCGGATGATAAAAAAAACTTGAAAGATAAAGATGAGAGAATTACAATGTCCACCTACAAGCCCTTTTCTTGTTTTCAAATAATTTTCGTATACTTATTATGCCCGGGTTCTTGCCCAAATCAAAGTAATTAGAGTATTGACAGTTCGACCAGTAGAACATTTTGAGTACATAAAGGACATAATATCGACGATTGAATTAGAATTTTCTGTTGTCTTTTAAAATCATCTTTTCATTCTTCTTAATTAGAAATGATTTCCGTGATTTATTATGATTCACCTCGCAGTTTCCCATCATACAAGTAAGACTATAGCATCTACGAAAAGTAAAAAAAATCTACCATACCATCTACAACATACACTGTTGTGTATGATATGGCATGGAGGGAGGGGGAAGGGAGTGGGGTGGGCAAACTACTTAAACAAATGGCTGAATAATCCCCAGGGTTGTAGCTGAGAGAGCTGCATACACGGAGCGTTCTTTTTTTGTTCCGGTTGTTGTTGTTTTTTCTGCACGATTGAATTTTTGCAGTAAGAAGACGTCTTTTTTTTTGCAATCTGATGATAAAAAGCATCGAAAAAAGGCTGAAATGATTTGAAAATTTGCCTCGATTTTTCAGTGATTTCAGAAATTCGGTTACTCCGCGGTGAGACATCGGTTCTGTTTATATTCTGTTGTTATTTGGGAATCAGTTATCAGTTTTAAACTCCAGAGCTGCCCTAAGCAAAATTGATGAAAAAGGAACGAAAAATGACTCAATGGAAACTGAACGAACGCTTGAATAAATTAATGTTCAATACTAACTATATTTTGGCACTGGAAACGGAGGAAAACCTGTGTTACAAGTGGTTACGCAACGGGAAAGGTTGTCATTAACTCGGGCTATAATTACGATCGGGTAAATAGAATAATATCACACGATCAAGACTTTACAAGAAATCCTTCATTTTTGTATGGTTTCAATCAAAAGCTACTGAAGGAAAAACAACAGAAGCCGGACATGCATAAAACAGTAAGTTGGGTTTTAGCTATGATGGTTATGCGGGCAGGCCCTGTGTCATCAGAAAGGGAGATCCCCAGCTGTTGCATAAGACTGAGTTTGGTAGTGTATATTATGTAACAAAGGGGCAAAATCCTTGACCAGAAGGATTAAAAACTTCGCATGGCATCTGATGTAATAACTGCGTACGTGGAACCTGTGTCACGGCAATGGGGATCTTCCGCTTGTTTGTTCGGGTTGTTATTTCTGAGTTTATGAAACGAACTTATTTTGTAACCACGGTGCTGTACATTTTGTAATCGGATGATAAAAAAAACTTGAAAGATAAAGATGAGAGAATTACAATGTCCACCTACAAGCCCTTTTCTTGTTTTCAAATAATTTTCGTATACTTATTATGCCCGGGTTCTTGCCCAAATCAAAGTAATTAGAGCATTGACAGTTCGACCAGTAGAACATTTTGAGTACATAAAGGACATAATATCTACGATTGAAATAGAATTTTCTGTTGTCTTTTTAAATCATCTTTTCATTCTTCTTAATTAAAAATGATTT